>NW_025953050.1:0-232916 GCF_022478825.1 Daldinia caldariorum | reverse complement strand
TTACTCTTTTCTGTAATTGGGGTATTCGACCCAACCCTTATTAATAACCAATTTTAAAATGCCATACCCCCCCCCCCCCCCCCCCCTTTTTCATAAAGTACCTTACAGGTAGACATCAGCACCTGGAAAAGCACCAAGCGCAACTGTAATCCTCGCTCCTTTCCCCCCATATTTTTCTCGTCATATATGTAGGTAATTTTGATATTGTGTACCTTATGCTTCGCTATTAATCTTCGTCGGTTAGGCCTAGAGCAGCCTTCTTGACAGCAATCTCTTTTTCGAGGTTGGCCTTTGTGAGAAGGATACGCTTCTTCAAGATCGGTGCCGTGACTTCGGAGAGTTGGCGCTGCGTTTCGTCGAGTGACTTCTTCAGATGCTCGATCTCGTCCAGCTTCTCCTTGCGTTCCCTCTCCGCCACTAATTGTTCTTCGTCGACCTCTTCTTCGTCGCCGTCCTCCATATCCTCGTCGTCATCGTCGTCGTCCTCATCTTCTTCTGATATGATTTCCTGCATGGCAGCCGGGGTATTAGCATCGACTGTCATGGGGGTTTGAGCTTCTTGCTGCATGGCTGGTGTGCTCGCTGCAGGCTCTTCATGATGCGCCCCACTCTCCTCGAGTTCGGCCTCCATGGCTGCTAATATCTCGTAGTCTTCTTCTTCTGCTTCAGCATCTTCTTCCCCGTCGAGTTTGGCGGTAGCATTGTCTCCGAAGTAATCCTGATCAGCTTCGCCCTCGGCATCTTCTTCGTCGTCGTCAGAATCTCCCGACACGTCGTCATCGTAGACGTATTCAGCGTGGGACTCTAGAGCGCTCGCATCGTCCTCGAGCAGCTTGGCAACTTGAGCGGCGGTACTCTGCCACTGCTTCTCTGATATGGTCTTTCTAAATCGTCGGTGGACAGCATCGTGCATGGGAGGAGTAAGGCCGTGAGGCCACTTATAGTCGTTCTTAGTAACCATAGGTGGCAGCGGAATGGCCTTCGCTTCGGCCTCGTTCTTAACAGTTGCAAAACATAAAAGCATCTCGACGATATCGGAATTCTTCATCATGTTTTTGCGATCCCAAGACTTCATCGCCTCCGTTATAGTTGGTAGTTGTACAAGGACTGCGGCGTAATGAATGCCATCGATAGTGACCATAGCCCGTCGCTGCTTAGCATCGAGAAATTGGACACCGAAGTCTGCGCCTCCATTCTGCTTGGGTACACCAATAGTGCCTTCGGCCAATGCCTTTTTCAAGTACTCTGTTGCGGCTCCCGGCATAACCCGGAGAATGAAGGTGGTTTCCCGGACAGGATCGACTTCGCGATCGCTAGCTTCGGAGTCGTAAGCATCTCCAGGATGATGTTCGACCGGTTCGCCCCGAGGCTTGAACTTTATGGTGCTAATAGGCGTTGACACGGTATGCGATCTTCGATCGGGTTTCGAGATGGTAGGCTTGATCTTAATTGTCTTACTAGGTCGATTCGATTCATGCCTAGTAACGGATAAGGGCTGATCTTCATCGCTATCATATGCGCGCTTCTTGGACTCCACAAGCTTCTGAGTCGGCTTAGATGTTCTCCCAGCTTTTGACTTGGTTAAACTTGGACTCTGAGCGACGGGCGTAGCGGCTGGCGTGCTCGGTTGGCTACTGAGCTTAATTTTTATTTTTCGATTCTCTCCGGACGGTGTGGGAGTACCGATATCACGGCTGAATGAAGATTGTCGCGATGCTGTATTAAGCTTTAGGATAGGTCTCGGATTTTCAAGGCTCGACGAAGGTGGTGGCATCTGCTGCGACGTGTCGAGCTTGAGCGTCGGCTTCACGTTGATAGACGACGACATGATGAAAGGGGCGAGGACCAAGGTTCGGCGAAAGGGATGGCTTATGCTATTCGACTCTCGGATGAGATAGAGAAATTGACCTTGACTTTCTGTCTCATGAATCAAACCACTATGTAGAAGGTAGGTAAGTTAGATTGCTTTGTTAATATAATAATACAACGGTGACATTGAATCGAAATTAGGGTCATGAAATCTGGAGTTTAAAGTTTGGAGTTTGGAGTTTACGTCGTTAGGTGTCCGGGGTACCTAGGTACTCGGTACCTGTACTTGATACCTTAGGTACCTACATGTACCAGGTAGACGGTGCAGGTGGGACTTGGGATGTGTACACTGTACTTAATACTGTACCTAACACAGGTGGCACCTGCAGGTAGTGTACCTAGGTACCCAAGGTAAGCTTTGCTCCTTGCAGGTTGCTTTCATTTCTCCAAACCTTGAAGTAATTAATTCTCTTAGCTTTCTCAGCTTTTTCTAAAGAATGTCCAATTTGTAGACACCACGGATGTTGGCTGATATGGCGCCAACAGCCCGTCACCAATACTAGGCACTTAATGATCAGATGGAGAATCGAACCGAATCGTTCGAATACGGCTAACAAATAATTCCATTAAACCAAATTTCGATATCGATATATCCTCGGTTCCCTTCGAGTTGACTCGAGTTGACATTCATTCAACTTTAATCTCCAAGCTCGAAACTCCAATCCTTACAAACTAGAAAAGCCTCTCGAAATATTAAACTACCCATACTTTTTTTTTTCGCGACTGGTTCTTATCCGCATTGTGTGTCTGCTATAATACGTTTGTTCGAGCTCGTTGGACAAATCGGCGACAACATATTTTTCAACTCAGTCACATTGTTCCTTTTTGAGATCAAGTACACTATAGTCACATAGTATCAGCCAGTAATACCAAGGCAGACCTTGCCATTGGCAAATCAATATCCATTAATGTACGAAGTCTACGACTCAATAACTCGTATTGATGTGAATTTTAGAGAGCTTACACCTTGTGCAGATCTTCGATACAACTCCATTGATCGAATCTTGCCTTGATCTTCTTGACACGCGCTCCAAACAGCCGCTCTACGATTCAATAAAACAGGGCTGTGTTAAGAAACTGGTTTGATCCAATACTTCTGATCACCATCTTTCGCGACGCTGAATAATAGGGGAAAATCCACGATGTCATCATATATCCAGCAAACCCACCGTGCGCCCACAGCTTCCGAAATCCACCATGCTCTGTTACGGCCGGCTATCTTACAAATCCTACGCGCTCAGGGCTACTACTCCTCGACACCGAGTACTGTCGACGCGCTGACCGAGCTCGCTGCGAACTACCTTACCGCTATCTCGCGACGCACGGCACAGCACGCGGCGCTCAACAACGAGACAGGTGTACCTGGTCTTCCCGACGTCGTAGATGTGCGCCTTGCCCTCGAAGACTGCGGGGCCTTGTGGCCGGAACGCGACTTCACGGCCCAGGAAATAAGCGGGGAGGAAGACACGAGAGGGGTTGACGAATTCATACGCTGGGCTAAGGGGAGCAAAAATCGGAGGATTCGCATGGTAGCTGCTCTGGACAAGCCTATTACCGGCGAAGTCGTAGTGGAAGGAGTAGAGGAGCAGCGCGAGACGGACTACTTGAGTGGTATGATTTCGAAAACTCCATATCTGCACTAGACCCGTGTCTGTCGAGAACACGTACTAACAAATGTCGAACCATAGCGCTTAAGCGGAAGCATAATAAGACGGACCAAGATTCCAAGTATGCGGGCACGATATTAGGCCGCGGCATCGTCGAAGGCGAAATCGTCCCCGAGGGCGGGAGCGAAAATAGCATACACGCGTGGGCGCGCAAGATGCACGAGACGTCGCAGCGGCCCCCCGAGCCCGAAACTGTTGACGTCGAGTCTAGACCACCAAGTTCGGGTCTGAGCTCCCTTGCTGACGAGGACGTGGCCATGATGGGTATGGAGTTCTAAGCTTGAGCTTCCTCGTGGGGAAACTATCCAGTCTAAAAAGAAAATCGAGAGGGAACCGGGAATACGGCCCTCATCTTCTTGTTTCCAATCACACAACGGGGCTGTATGTATTTGAGCCCCTAAAAAGCGATGCGATGCAATGTGTTCTGCATGGCCTATGGCGTTAGCATAGACGGTTGTTGCGAGGGAGTACGGTTCGGCGTTGGCAAAAAAACTGCTGGTTATATTAAGGATAACAGGTACATACTACCTCTGTGCTCGATGTGTGCGTTTTGCGCAATAGAATACCCCCTTAATCCAATTTTATTTTTCAACTCTCGCACTATTAACGTGCCTAGGTACCTAACTTAAATTACCCCTAATTCCCGGCTTATTCAACAACACAGTTAAGAGATTGGGAGTGAGAGCGAGGCAGCCAAGCACGGAGATCCCGTCAAGCTCTACATACCTCATATCCCATTCCCCATTCCCCATTCTATATACCTACCTACGTTAGGTATACTATTGGAAATACATACCTTCCTAATATATGCCGCGTTAGAAATACGCGTCCTGCCCTCGTATACCACCATACCAGTGAGTACCTAACCTAAGGTGGTAGGTAAGTACTTGAGGTAGCCACCAAACCCCCTTAAATACGACGAACAACCGCGACAAACGCTCCCGGTCCCAGATATATTCCCGTAAAAAAAATAAAAAAAATAAAATAATAATAATAAAAACCTACTAACGTTATACGTATTACGTCTTACATATAGGTACTACCGCTTGATATCTAATGTATTCATAATACACACTACATTAGGTTACGTAGTTATTTACGTGTTAACCAAGCAGTATGTATATATAAAAGAAAAACAACGAAATGCCGCAGTAGAGGCAATTTTCACACCTAAGTACCATAGGCAACCCAGCCTAATCCTGCGATAAATATATATACTAGGTACCTATATCATGTGCAATAGGTTCTAGATAGGCAGATATTTTTTTTTCTTTTTGGTATCATGTACATCGTATCGCTCTTTATATTCTCTCCCTTCCCCCTAAAGTTCAACCCGGGGGTTCGAGCGAATATAAAATCCCCCCCTCCCCCCTTCCCCTTTCTACCGTTACGCCTCAGACCAAGGCCAGACCAGATCAGATCACTTATCCCAAAGACGGGTCCTGGTTATATTCTCTCCCGACATGAAAATTCATGATCCCTTTCCCCCCTCTTATCATTCGTCCAAAGGTAGACGATGACTGAAAGCAAAACCTTTTTTTCCCCGAGTTATCCGAAAATGAGAGCCTACTTGGTTGACTCAAAGCTAAATTCAAACGTCGTTCGTGTATGTTGTTATGCTCGGACGCCAACCCTTTTTCTTTTTGTCGCGTATCCGGTTCGTTCCTCTCCTACATCACGATGCATTTCTTATCTTTATTCTGACCTCTCGGGATGGCTGACGCCCAAGTCACGTCCATCCAACCGTCAGCTTCGTCGTCTTTCTTATTTTTCTTTCTCCCCGTCCATCCCCGTAGCTTGGCGTCTTGAATATTTTTAATGGCTCCCCTCCTTGCCCGACTCTGTCGACGCTTTAAGCTGGTATGGTGGCGTAGTGATGTCAAGTTAAATTGCGAAGGAGGTGGTGGTGGAGGTAGAGGCGGTTCTCCGTTAGCAACCCTAGATATTGTTTCGAGACGCTCGACGGTGGGGCGCAGCACGTGTGCCCCTGATACTGGCCGGGGATGGCGAGGAACTGGTGCATGCAAGACTGGCCCTGTCTGTGGTCTATCTGTATCCAGCTGACCAGGAGCATCATAAGCACCGCTCACCCCTGTGGGAGTGCTGATTATGAGCGGCTGAGCCGGCTCCGGTATTGGTTCTACCGTGGGAACCACACTGCCTCGTCGAAGTTCCTGACCTCGACTACCCACAGGTACGCGTGGTAAGTGAAACCCCCTTGAGATAGGATGTGACGCATCAAAACTATTCTGCCTATCATGCAAACGTGTTGTCCGCTCTGACTGCGGCGTTGGAGGTAGAGCTGTAGCAATGATGTCCTCGTTGATCTGGTTTGTTGGTGGAGCCGAGAGGGGATATCCGTAGGTAGAAGCCGACGACGCCGTATTGGGTCGTGCCGGGACTCTCGGCCAAGTACCAGCATTCGGAAGCTTACCGACTATTGGGCTCCCCCTACCCTGCTCGGTTTCCCATCTCGGGACGTTTGTTATAGATGATGGTGTTGTAGGATCAAAGGAATGAGGAATTGCCGAGCCCGGACGAGAAACTTCCACAATTTGATGCGCCCCCGGCGAGGTAGGTGTACGTTCAGCAGCTGGGCCCTCAGATACGTGGGAGCTCGGGGCCCTAGAAGGTGACCCAACTGGAGACACGTCATAGATATCGCCGTATTCATCGTCCACAACAGATCTACTCCCTTGCGTGTAGGAATACTCTGATACCGGTCGATGGGATTGTGCTCCAGAAGGCCCAGCAGACCGGCTTTCATTTATGGAGGCATTCCCAACCCTTTGCTGCGAAGCGTGAGGATGCCAGGACATGTGCGCCAACCTCTCCCGGAAAGGAGTAGTCTGGAGACGAGGTAACTCGGGTCGGCTGAAATTTGGTGTCCCGGACGTTCGCGGGAGTGGTTTAGGCGGAACCAATGGGGCCAGCGGAACTGACGAAACAGAAGATGGAAGAGGAGGAACAGGGGGGATAGAGTCCCTCCTCCCCGGTAGGACCCCAACATCGGGCATGGTGGACTGGCGTACGGAGGAGTGGCGCATGAAGTCAGGCATATCGCCAGGGTCTTCTTTAGAGTACGGCGGTGGGGGAGGGACCCAGTTATCGGCATCACTTTCATGAGGATGCTCTCCTCTTCCATCGGCACGCCGATACTCAACCCGACCAGCTACAGGCTGTGGGTTACGCCGGCGACTCACAGCAGCGGCGGTGGCGGCGCGGCGTAGCGTTGTCCCAGATCGTGGATTGGCGTGGGCATACGGGGCATCAAGAGCTTCCTGAGCCTCTTCCAGCGAGACATCTTCCGTTTCGTCAAGATCCGCTGCGTGAGCATTAGTACGTGCCGTAGGCATAGCCCGTGGTATTAGCGGATCTTCCAGATCGTCATTGTGAGCGGTTGATGGACGCAGTAGAGCATCAACTTGACGAGGTGAAGGTGTTGCTATAACCACACTGGCCCGGTTTCCTCTCCGTTGTGCTACTGTTCTTCGCCTAACAATGGCCACTTCCGTATCGATATCGCGATACTCCTCTTCCAACACTTCCGGTTCGTTTGCGCCAACCTCAATAGTGATTTCCTTTTCTTGGCCATCTTCCAAACTGTAATCAAAATCGAGTATTCGGATTCTCCCCCCATCTACAAAATCGATGCCGTCTTCCTCAGTCACAAGTTTAGGGGGCATCACCCCTCGAGCAGCAATGATCAAGCGTTCCTTCGAAGATGTATCACCAAACCCGGAGACCCATTTCGAATGGCTCACACCACTCAATTCTGCAATTTTGCGTCCGCACACAAACGTGTTGCGATACTTGTCGCATAAAATTTGCCACTGCGGAACCCGGCCACCGTTCGCTTCCTGTATACGAATAGATGAACGTGCTGATACTCCACTATTCATGCGGTTTAACGGTGGAGGTCCATTTGAATCGGATGTTGTTGCTGGATGGTTGCCTTCCGGAACTGCTTCCAGGTCTTCGGGAATCCCGTATAACCAAACATCTCTCCCTTCGAATCCAGCCGAGACGAGGTCCCCTTGATAATTTGCAGCAGGTAGCGTACACGGTAATAAGGGCCCAGGCGAAGGCGATCCCGGAGCCGGCCCTGTGAAGTAAGTTGTGCCATTGCGAAGATCATCGATCCGTACGGCGCGAAATGTCTCAAAACTTCGGTCGTAAGCAAAAGCCCAGGTTGCCTCCATAGAGCCCGACTCCTGTAGTAAGGCAGCATGACTGCAATCTCGGCTCGTATTAGGAAATAGAATAGACGTAGTCCACAATGCGCTAATATTATTATTCTCTTCGGATATTTGGTTGCCGGGATCGTAATACGGCGCTGTTAAAATAACCGTATTAGGGGTATAGGATGTTGTTGTCGTACCCAATAGCTGTGTCCCATCGAAGGAAAAAGCGAGAGAATCAACACCGTCGCATTTCACTGCTCTCCGATCCGTCGGAAGCGCCCCGGGGCTTATGGAAGATACTTCGATGCCGCCTTCGTACGCAGCTGCGAGTACGCTCCCGCATGGAGATAAGGCGATGGCACGAGGAGCATGGTCTAATATCAACGACCGTGTTCGACGAGGTGGAACTTTTCCCAGATCATATAAATCAACCTGCATGTCAGTCGATAATACTGCTAAGAGACTACCATTATCCAAAATGCACGCGGCGGCTGGGCGGCGAAGTATTTTAAATTCCCGTTTTACGGCTAACTCGGGTTCTCTAACGTCCAAGACGACTATTCGAGAGGAATTATAGGCGAGAAGATGATGGCCCTTAGGAGAGGAACTGAACTGCATGCCCTCACCACCGGGGGCAGAAGATGATCCGATGCAATTGGAAACCAGCTTTATCGTAGTAGTTTTGGGACGTAAGTAAGCCTCAAAAAGGTTCCTCTTAACTTCGCGGGCGAACAATCGTCGAAGTTTGGGTAAAGTATCGTTATCCGACTCCGCAACAGGTGCGACAGCATGACTGGAGCCATAGGATGGGCATCGCATTAGATGGTGGGCGTAGAGATGGGCTTGCTGAGAAACACGCCTCCATTTAGAATTAAGCAGCACGAGAGACGCGAATGAGTCAGGATCGGTCAATTGGAGTATTCTATGTTAATCACGGCGCAGACGTCAGCTATTGTTAACTGATAGAACCAATAGCAGTATAATAAAACCTACTGCTCGATAATCTCGTCGGGAAGTTGGCCAAAAGCTGACGACGAGAGCTTCCCGCTAGCCTTGGCCGGCTTCTCGTCCATGCTGGACATTTGAATTTCTGTAGACATGGCACAGCGCTACTACATGTATGAACGATGCCAAGGTTATGAAGTTATAATCGGTGACGGCGTCGCGATATGTTAGAACAATAGTGGTGGTAGTGTTACGCCATAATTCAATAAAGATTTACTTTGTAGTTGGCACGGTCGCATTCGAACGAAAAGGGGAAACAAGATTATGGTTTCTTTTAGGCAAACGTTGTTGTTCTTGGGCCGTGCTATTGTACAAAAGTTGAATCAGATCAAGCGGGGGAGCCAATAAGAGTAGAAATGAAGATGTGTAACAAAGAAAATGGAAGGTGACGCGGCAGATTTGAACGCTGGGGGTGGGATTGAATATTGTATACCTTCTTGATCTCCTATGCCCAAGTGGTGATCCTTGCTATAGGTACCTAGGTAATATACCGTAGGGTAGGTACACTAGGAGACGACGGGAAGGGCGGAGTTAAGCAGTGGTTTAGCAGTGTTTTAATAGGCAATGGTAGTACAATTAATTACCTTGCAAGTACCTACCTACCTAGGTACCTAAGTAATTTAAAGTTGCTATATAGGTAGGTACCTCACTTATGCACGCCGTAATGTACCTAAGGTAATACGCCGTAGGTAAGTCGTACCGGGCCCCGGCATATATTATCATATTATGCGTACCCAACCTACTATATTATGCAAATTCGATACTTACCTCTGCTATGATAGGTGTTTGCAGGTGCCTGGCGCAGCTGTTAGCTTCAGCTCCCCTCGGAAGATGTTACCTAGCTCAGTCTTGTTTCGCAGCTACCTAATCGGTACTCTGTCCCATCATTAATAAGTCTAAACCCAGCTGAAACCACAGTAGCCTTAAAAAGAATAGGTAACATGTCTTGCACGTACACTTTCAATCGCGGTTAACTAATTGGAACAGATATCTCGGCCGAATTGGTAAAGGATATTATCATTGGTGCATTATACATAGTATCATTTTCTGCTTGGTTGAAAAAAGGAAACCATATAGTACCTCAATTCGACAAATTGCTTTAATAACATTGAATACTGACCACCCGTGGATACTTCATAAAGAACGCTATCCGGGTACTTGCATTCACATGTCATATAGGTAGGTACCTAGGTACTTAATGCATCCATGTCATAAGCATAAGCCCCGTAGGTTCTCTCCGCACAACAGGGTACTTAATAAGTCTAAGTAGTTACCAGTAAGCATTTGTTCACGCATAAGTCAAGGTATAAACCTAATGGTCCCCGTTTGAGGCTTGTTGGAAAGAGTCTTATTGCTTTATCACTTTGTAATATTGTTATAATAAATCAGAATAGGATTTGGTAAGAATGAAAATTCACCACGACTAACATAATATTGGAATTAATATACCGACGCGTTTACTTGATTGATACACCGGGTGGGCACGTACTAAAGCGCCAATCCTGCGGGTAAGATATACGATCTAACTAACCGTCCCCCATATGAAGTTAGATTATTTCTATTTTTGGATCTAAAGTTCCTAAAGTTCTTTACGACATCAGAACCTTAAACCCAATTATGCCCGTCTATGTTGCTTTGGTACTTCGTAACTTGTCGAATTATACGACTTGAAGAAATTTGAATCCTTTTGAAAATATACTTCCGGTCGCATTTCTCCCATTTTCGTATTAGCAGGTTACCATTATGATTTTCCAGATGTTGCATTATCCTACACCTAGGAACCTAGGAATAGACACCCCCGCCAACCCGTTTTAGCAACGAATTTAGCTAATACGATTTCCGAGATTTTAGAGGTATATAGGCTAGGTATGTACTAACAAAACTTCCAAGAGACAATATAGCCTCGGTTTAACTTCACGACCTTTCAAGATGTTTCAACAGCGTGCAGGGCTGCCCTGCAATACACCGAGGTTGCTCCTGTGAAACTTGAAACTATCATATGAAAATTAATGACGTGCATAAACATAGGCTATAACATTGGTCTAGGTACAGTAGTTATACCAAGTATCAACTTGTGTAAGCTACTTATCATTTAGTTACATGTAAGTTTTTTATCATGTAATGGCCTTACTGAGACACACGCGTCAGGCTTAGGTACCTTAGCTACCTGATAACTAACTCAACCTGGGGGAATCGTGGGGATTTATTATTAACGTTAGATACCAGGTACCTAAGGTAAGTAGTGAGGATGGGAGCTTACACTAGACTAAGTAGAGCTCTCAGCCCGCATTCATGACTTTAGTATGATGTCAAGACATTTGACGTATGCGGTTTTGGAGATTTACGGATTAGGCAAGCCGGCTAGGAACTCTCATAATACATAGATATGTAAAATTTTATACAAACTCATACAGGCCGACTCAATTTTTCGTTAAGCTATTATAGAAAGAAGAAGAAGAAGAAGAAGAAAAGAGAGGCATTTCAAGATCCGGAAGTTCCGTTCTCATAACTCCAACTCCAGCGAACCCTCTTTTTCCCCTTCATCATGGGAACCGCTAAGGGTACTACTCTCAACGTCTCCACGAGAGATGCTGCGGGATATCTTCCAATTGAGTATTATGGCATAATCGGGAATATGAGAACTTGCGCGTTGGTGAGCATGGATGGGAGTATAGGTGAGCTAGAGCCTCTTTAATTACTTACCTAGGTTGAAGACTTTATATCAGCTATCAAGAAAGCTAACCATAGAACATCTTGCCCAATCAGATTTCATGTGTTGGTAAGTCCTTATCATATAGCCCTGTCCTAGGTTTCTGTTCGAACTTTGATCATCCTGGTATCCTCGAAAGAGGAGGTACTAAGAAAGAAGAAAAGGAAGACGACTTGCTACCAACTGCATCTTGCTCTATAGGAAATCTTCATACGGCTCGAAGATGATATCTACCTGTTAGTGGTGACGAGAATATAAGCTAAGTCGAGTTTCCAGGCCAGACTTTGACTCTCCATCCGTCTTTTGCCGTCTGCTTGACAAGGATAAGGGGGGCTACTTTAGCATAGCGCCCCCTGAGCCCTCATCGTGTACAACAAAGCAACAGTATCTCCCGTCAGCTGCTATTCTACAGACTCGTTACATTAACGAAGATGGTGTCGTCGATGTCGTGGACTTCTTCCCCCGTCCTAAGGAATCCACTGTCCTGTCCACGAAGAACAAGCATAATGCTTATCGCGAGGCTAAAAGTGTATACAAGGAGCTGAAGAAATGGCTCGTTCGGCGGGTCGAGTGCATTCGCGGTAAAATGTCGTTAGGTCTGCTATTTCTCCTCGTCCTGGTTGTTTGGATCAGGGTGCTGACACTCATCCAGATGTAGGCGTCTTCCCGGCATTCGACTACGCAAGGGAACCTCATACTACTACTATACTTCACAATGTCTCGGGAGTTGACAGTTTCGAAAGCAAGACGGTTACCTTCCACAGCAAGAGTCTGAAACTTCAGCTCGACGTCACTATCGACTATGGCGGCGGAGACTCGGATACTAGCCCAACCCTTCTCTTCGAAAAGGTACAGAAAGAGGGCATGAAGGGCGAGGGAGTCGTTGCCAACTTTACTTTGCAAGAGGGCCAAGCAATCTCGTTCGTCATTCGAGAAGATATACCGAACCATGTTACGGAGAACATCACAAGTTCGATCCTCGACGCGCGGCAACACGACACGCAGTCATTTTGGTTGAATTGGCTATCTAAGAGCAGTTACAAGGGCGCCTGGCGCGAGGTTGTCATGCGAAGTTTCATGATACTGAAATTACTAACCTACGAACCCACCGGGGCCATAGTGGCGGCTCCTACGTTCTCGATACCCGAAGCTATCGGTGGAGTCCGGTAGGTTCCCTTTTCTATATATCCTATAACTAAGTTACGAGGAAATGAAAACGATTAACTAGGCGTAGGAATTGGGACTACCGCTTCTCCTGGGTCCGAGACTCCAGCTTCACTATCTACATCTTCCTGCGGATGGGGTTCACGCAAGAGGCGGACGCGTATATGGAGTTCATAAGCGAAATATTGAAAAAGACTACGGCGGAGGGCCGCGATCTGCCTATCATGTTTACCATAAGGGGCGAGACCGATCTACCCGAAGAAGAACTTGACCATTTGGATGGCTACAAAGGTAGCCGACCAGTACGGATCGGCAACGGAGCCGTATTCCACAAGCAATTTGATACGTATGGCGAGCTCATGGACGCTATCTATCTTTACAATAAGTACGGAAAGCCCATATCGTGGGATACTTGGGTATCGGTTCGCAAAATGCTTGGTAAGTCATGCCAGCTAAACCACGAAATATATAATCTACCTACCATATTAGCTAACTCCTAACAGATCACGTCTTGACAATACTCGACGGTATGTGAAAGGGCCACCATCCAAAGAAAACCCGCACCGCTAACAAGAGAACAACCAAGAACCGGATATGTCGATATGGGAAGTCCGCAACAACAAGCAGCACTTCGTCTACTCAAAAGTCATGCTCTGGGTAGCCCTAGACCGAGGTATTCGCCTCGCCGAAAAGCGATGTCTTCCGTGCCCCAACCGCGCGAAGTGGCAAGACGCCCGAGACGCCATCTGCGAGGAGGTTATGGAGAAAGGTGAACAAACTCCCTCTATTTCACCAGCATAGGTATATATCTAGATCCGTTATAAGTGCTAACTCATAGTTTCTTTTTTTTTAAAAAAAAGGTTACAACACCGAAATGGATAGTTTCATCCAAAGCTACGAACACAACACGATTCTGGACTCCTCGATCCTCATCGCGCCGCTCGTCTTCTTCATCGCGCCCAACGACCCGCGCTTCCTCAACACCGTCGACAAGATCCTCCTCCCGCCTGATAAAGGCGGTCTGACGAGCGCGGGGCTGGTCTCCCGGTATAACACGGAGCTTGCCGAAGACGGTAAGCCCTCCCTATCCTATCCTATCTCACCATCCCTTTTCCCCAGACACATCCCCATCCCCCCTTTCCTTCTCATTTTTTTTTTCTTGTTAAGAAAAAAAAGAGAAGGAGAGAGAGAAAAACCCTCGACCCACCGCCAAGTACCAGCTCATCTTACTTACCAATGTACCAGGCGTCGGCGGGCACGAAGGCGCGTTCAGCATGTGCACGTTCTGGCTGGTGGAGGCGCTGACGCGCGCGTCGGCGTACGAGTCCGGGTACCTGGCGCGGGCGGTCAACCTGTTCGAGAACATGCTCAGCTTCTCGAACCACCTGTCCATGTTCTCGGAGGAGATCGCCCGCAGCGGCGAGCAGCTGGGCAACACCCCGCAGGCCTTCAGCCACCTCGCCCTCATCAGCGCCGCCTTCAACCTCGACCGCGCGAGGGGGTACGCTAGGAGGTGAGTACCGAAGGAGGCGCCCGAGGAGATGCGGAAGGAGGGGAAGGGATTGGAATGGAAAGGGAAGGGAAGGGAAGGGAAGGGAAGAAGGGATCGATCGCGCGTGGTCGTGGTTACTTGCGTCGGGCTGTTACTGGCGCTGCTGCGGTAAATCGATCACCTGAGGGAGATGGGGGGAGCGGGGAGCGTCGTACTACACGCGCGGTGCATTGTGCCGGAGAATAGGGGCTAGCTATACCGAAGTCCAATACCTAGAGAGAGTTAACAATATAACAGCTAGAAGGAACACGCAGTAACCTGGATTGACTTACGCCTAAGTAGCTGTCACCGAGGCTGTACTTGAAAGAAGAGAAAAAAAAATATCAAAACTGATTCTACCTTACTTACCTTAGGTAGGTAGGTACCTAGGTACAGAGAAAATCCTTTCAGCCACCACCATATTCGTTAGCGGCCAACCCATCTCACAACCTACCTACCTAACCTAACCAACCCAAAGTAAGACACGGTCCTTCGTAGTATTGTACCATCTCCCCCAACGCACGTATCTCGGGTAATAAGATGTGCACAACATGCACTTGTTTGCCGCGCTGCCGTGACCGTTCACCTTTTCGCTTTTTTCCCCCTAGTATCTAACTAGCACCATGGCATAGCCCCATACATACCACCACCACCACCACCACCACCTATAACCCAACCATTGGGGCTTCTGCAACGAGCGATACCGTGCGGCTTTAGAGACCCAAATCCTCGGGCGAAGGCCTAGAATCGTCTAAAAAGTAAGAGCAATGGGCTTTGGATGTAATCCACGGGCTGACGGAGCACGAAAGTGCTAGGTAATGTTACTTCAGGTATGAAGGAGGTATGTAAGTATTATGCCATTGCCAGTTGTATTTGTTCGAGCTACATGAATTCCACACACGGAAAAATACATGTAACAACTTTCCTCTCGGGGCAGTAAGATGACCAAAATTAGCATGTATTCTGTTACGAGAGCGAGAGAATACCAAATGAATAGCTGCTAAACGAAAGACTTGCATCCGGGTATCTTCCACCAAACATGAAACTTCTGTGAAAACTAACATGACTTGCCGCGTTAGATAGCGAGGCAGCTTTTCAGATAACTCGCTGCAGAGACGTCCAGTGTTCTTAGCAGCGTATGTAGCGCGGCGTTATTGAATAATTCGCCCTCGAACACCTATATGATGAGGCAACTGGGGTAGTTGCTTCCCATTATGATAACCCAACTTCCGAAAGAATGGCCCCGCGCGTAACGCCCTACCCCTTCCCGTAGGTGGCAGAACCTGGGCTAAGATGACTGCCTATTGTTCTTGACTGCCACGATGTGGGAGTACTGCCAGTAAGTTCCCCTTTCGATGCATTCCTGTACGATGTCTTCCTCTTCCCACCACCATCGGTCGGCGTGGACGAACTTTCCCCATATCTCTTGCCACAACATCCTTGAGACGAGACATCGTAGCTCGTTTTCTACCGATGTTTGATCATTCGTGTCTTCTGTCGTAGCAGCGCCCTCGTGTACGGCACGTACAGAAATGGTTGTAATAGTGCTGCCGAATCCACGAAGTTTCGCAACAGCTAGCCAGGCGGGAAACGTATCACTTGGTAACGTAGTACGGCACTTCTTCTCGAGTTGTATCAAGAGATTCTCAAATAGCCACTGTCGCAGTTTGGGGCCCATCGAAGATGAGACAGGTTGAGGGTCTATAAGGGTCAAGTGTAAAGCGCCGCCGGGTGTGAGGCAGCGGTAAATGTGACGGAGAAGTGGGGGTATCTCGCTCGAAGGAAACAACGCAGGCATGGGTAGACAGGTTACGGTTGAATACAACTGTGGAGCAAGCGGTCGAGAGCCTGCCGAAGCAGATATTACCGGCACGAGTAACGGCTGGACGTTAGGAAATAGATTCGGCGATATCGGTTTTGGCGATAAGTGTGATATCAAGGCCTGTGGATGCATAGCAGCAAGAAACGAAGCAGATGCTAGTTTGATATGTGTCAGCAAGCAAACTTGAATGAAACTTTCTTACTAGTAGACTACGCACCTTGAGTTTCGTAGAGTGCGAGGATCCTAGGAGGTCTATAGGGCTTTGACGAATCTAAACTTCCGGGGCAGCTATCTGCGCAGTCCACAAGCGGAACGTAACCCTCGTGTTGAAGAGCAGAGAACATCCAACGTTTCTTAGCCATTTCAAGCTCTTTGTAAACGGTCGCATCCGAGGAATAGCCCATGCTAGATTTAATATTGGCAAGCATAAGCTCCGGGGTTGCCGCGGCCATCATCCGGACCTCGCGTTGAAGCGCCGCGAGGCTCGGGGACATACATCGTTCAGAATCGTCACTGATCAATGAATTATGCAGCCCTTCCTCATCAGAATGAGTTGCCAACTGTCTATTCGGAGTGCACTCCCATTCATGCGGAGGTTTCCAGGCGTCTGGATTTCCTAGTCTATCTGTACCATTCCATCCTGGAGTATATATGACGCTATTATTCTGGAACTCGACTGGAGGTGGCGTATGTGGCGATGCAGAGGATTGACCTGTAGAGCCAGGATCGTCAAACGCTATAGAATTACTAAAAGATGATTAGGATAATATCGGCTACTATGTCATATAAGCTTCGTAGACTTACGTTCTCTCTGGGAAATCCGTTATCGGTGGTGTTGTGACCTTCGCTCGACTAGCTGAAATATGGACTTCGGAAACTAACGGGTCGATGTCTGCGTCTGGATCACGAGGCGAGTACATGACTTCGGTGGTTCTTGTAATGAACGAAGATGGACCCAGGGTTTGAATTAAGTACTCCGACTTTATACCTGCAGTGGCATCACTCAGGGAGGCTCCGACGCCAGTGCTGTTGGTAATAGCAGATGGATCCGTCCATCTTGACAACGTAGAATCTATCATAACCGATCATTAGTAGCTAGATAGCAGCTAAGAGGACTTCAATTTCCCACCTGGCGATGACAGACTAGAGACCTCGGCTGCTTCCGAAACCTGTGCAGGGAGATAGTCTCTCTCGGCAGGTTTTACAGTAATTTCCGATTCATCTTGATGGATAAGCAAATTCTTAACAGCGTAAGCTGATGCTCGGTTTGTCCTATTGATGCTACGAGCGGGAGTAGCGGGCGATGCGGTCCGGTCCTTTGGTCTAGGTGACGCCGGGGCCTTCCTTCGGCTTCTAGTAGAAAAGATCCCAAACCCACGGTCGCTAGAAGTTGAGCTTTCAGTTGAGATAGACCGACGACCATTTTCAGGCTTTTGCTTTTTCTCTTTGTCTTTCATCTTGGCTTCTTGCTCTTTTCTTACCATCCGCTCACCCACCAGCTCCCTGTTGGGATCAGTCCAGAGAACGTCGAACATGATGACTGTTTTATGATCAACTCTCCATCCGAAGCGTTGTCACAAGAGATTAATATCCGTTTGAGGTATTATTATTGTATACTTGGTGGAATGGGGGATTTTCAAGGGCCCGGTACAATCGTAACACAAAGTACCTAAGTGTAATGACGGCCCAAATTATCGTCGGCAGTCGAGTTAACTTCCAAGGGGCGTTGAACGTGCCATATTATTGTTGTTGTCTAGCATTAGAGGGAAGTTCTCTCATGAAATCCTCCTGTGTGAGCTTTAATATTAGGGTATCGGATAGATCGGATGTTAAAGGGGGGTGATTAAGGGGTTAAAGTGAACCTTAAGAGATTCACGAAGACGGCTGAGTTTCGTACGCGGTAATGTTGATATTGGTATTGGCAAGAGGTTCAAGAGTCCCGCCACTCGCGATCGACGAATTACCTGCTTCAATCGCAAAAGTGACACGGAATTGGCGATATGACTTCAAGTCATAGTAAGGATGCAGAAGGTAATAGGTGGGCTTTTGTAAACCAAGACATAGGTATAAAGTGGTTGATAGGAGAAAGAAGTGAGACTCGATAACTACGACATGAGAAACCGCGTGCGAACCCGGTAGAAGGTTGGAAACTTAGATTGAAAGGTGAGACAAATTTGAAGCTGGATCAAATTCTAAGCCGGTTTTTGCATCTTGAAATCATGGCAAGTGCGAGCAAGTAGGTACTAACGAGTACATTACTTTCGTACCTTACCTTAGTGCCTTACCTTCGTACCTGCTTGACCCGAAAGATAGACCGCGGGAGCCTGCGCTAATAAGATCGAGGAACGCACCTTCCCGTCCACTTCCTCTTCAGGTGCTCCCCAGGTTTTTTGACGCCTTCCCATTTCCCAAAAAGGCCATTTCGAGTTATCATAAGCCCCGACTTTTCCGGAATAGTATATCTGCCAAACGATAAGCACACCTCCACTTCAGTATTTGTTTGTGTTTTTTGTGCGTGTGAGTTTTTTTTTTTTTTTTTTTTTTTTCCTTGTTGGTGGATCCATGCCCCCTTTTATACCTCGGTCTCCTAGGTGCCATGATGAAGATCGCCATGTTCAAACACACAAGGACACAGAACACTATAATAACGGTTAACAGATCAAGAGAACGTTACGTGAAGACTGAGCAATTTACCAGGATAACATTATATAGAGTATGTATAAGCTCTTTTTTTCTCTTATATCTAATCCCCTTTCTCTTCTTCTGTAGTCACTACCTAACGTATGCCTTCACTATGGATGGGAGATATCACCCCCCCCTAGTTAATGGATACAGTATGTGCTACCTTGGGTAGATGTTCCTTGGTAAATACCCTTTATATCTAAATATTCAATGTTTAACTCTTCTAATATATCTGCACGTGGAGCAGCCCGTCTACCTATGCTTTGTTCGAGTCACACTAAGTTACATTAGAGTAAGGTTACCTTAGGTACCTACTTAGGTAGCAATGGTGGAAGTTCTATACTGTTAAATCTTAGAGGGCGTTCGTTTGAAAGACTTTTGCTCCTCTCAGGACTATAACAGTGACAAGTTTATATGGGAAATAGACGTGAGTTACTAGCTACTAGGATAGTAGAAAAGTTTTGACGGGCTTTGTACCTACTGTTGATCTTATTTAGGTACTCAATACATTTTAGTTATGAACATATCGTCTTGGTCTATACCTCTTTATTGAGTAAAGTCCGTAGTAATCATCCTGATGGTTAATGTGCTTACTCGAAAGGATACACATGGTAATATGTTAAGCTGAAATTCAACAGTACTCGATGTAACAATGGGCCACCAAGATCAAACATTTACTAGGCACCAGAATAAATGCTATGATATAAACCAAAGATTATTTTCTTGTGAAGTTTACTTAGGTAGTTTAGTTGGTATTCTTCAAGACAAATGTTGTATCCTATGCCAGTGACCATTATTAATACTTCAGGAGAAACATGTCATATGAATACCCTCACCTGCTCAAACTTCTAGACGCGATTACTTAGTGGAAGGGATAACTTATTTAGATAATAATTTTGATACTAGCCTAATATTAGAACTTAAGCTATAATACTAAGGTACGGTTGAGGGGACAGGCTCTCTATTATACGTGTCATGGCGAGATGAAATCACCATTAGGTTCAAGCATCAAGCCCATTCCACCAGGTACGATTCCTAACAAACAGGGAACATGGCCAGTGGAAGTACATAGTAAGCACTCGAGCGGAACCTTCAGCTTCTTCAGGAAGTGGGTAGTCTCAGTAGTCCGGCGACCTCCCCTCCCCTCGCTACGCTCCCAAGTCCAGAGTTTCCAACGGCACGGCACAGCACCAACGTCTCGAGGCTCGTGGGCCGTAGCAGGATCGCAGCAAACATCAGGCAGGACTAGGTACCAGGGTAACCCGAGCGACCCGTATGGTGTACGTTTGGCGAAAGCTGCGGCCACCCATGAATCGGACCCGTTTAATCGGGTACGGGTGGCTTGGGGCTAGGCTAGGTATCGGCCCCTGACAGATCTTGAGATCTGGAGAGTTGGGGCCGTCGGCCGGCGACTTGGGGACTCGCGGATCTCTACCTAAGGCACTGAGGTAGATGCGCGATGCCTATATGTCATTCTTGCTTGTACGTATTTGTCTATGGGATGAGTTGGAAAAGGATGCCATCCCAGATATGTAAGGGCCATTCTACACGTTAGTTTAGGTAGGTAGCTTGCTTGCTTTCGTACCTGCATATTCATACGCACGAACGGCACCGCTGCATCTTTTAGTAAAAATCCATGTTTGCAATTGCGCGTCGGTTTGCGTGGTTTTCATCCACGCTTCTCTACCACGCGAGCCGCCCTGTAGGCCATTCAATAATATATTCTACAGTTCTCCATAGAACAGAGCCACCTGCGCTACTAGGTACTTGTTTTTCGATGCCTATCCTCTAACACGAGGCCAAACAGCCAAATCGGACCGTTGTCGTACAGCCCACAGAACAATCATCAGATCTCTCTTCCAGCTCCATGGTGACCAGCCTATTAGCTAGTTCCCTTATCACAGCGTGTTTGCTCGATGATTTACGTACATGCTGGCGCATAGCATAGTACATGCATACCGCCAATGCAATCGGCCTATTGTTCATCTGATAAAGAGGATCTGACCTAAGGTAGCAGTGTAGATACCCAACCGTTCTGCCGTTCAAACCCGAGGCTCGTGCGACAGAGCGCTTCGACCGCACAGACGACGCCACTGCATATTATTTACTAGGAGCAGCCGAAAGCGATAGCCTTACGGATATTGATTCCTATCATGGTCAAGGGGTATGTATGTGTATTCATGTGTATGTATTACTTGCGGATTCATGGTTAGGATCAGTTCTTTCGAAGTGATAAACCGGCACACAAGTTCCGCCCCGAAGCATGTGAATTCGAAATTGTCATATGTACCTAACCTAATATATGAGATATGGAGGTTAGGGAAGTAAAGAGAGTCTCAAGGCTCGTCGCAGAATATTATTTCCTGTTTGTTCTGATTTTTTCTGCTTAGCTCTCTTAACCGTGTTAGAATACGTAGAAAATTGCACGACGTGCTCGAATACTGTGCCGTCCGCGGAATAGTCACGCGGAATAAAACTGACTGTTTTTGCCGTTGGTCCTAGTATACCTACTTGGTACCATAGTAGTATAGCGTACCTATGCAAGCCCCTTGCTACCTAACTCCCCGGCAGCCCCGCTTCGTGTCCGTAACCAATTGCCAGCAGAGCCGAACGCTACGACCACCGCTGTAATCCGTTAGGTATCTGGGGCTCCATGGCACAGGCCCCATTAGCAGGTCCCATTTCGCTAGACCCGGAACCATGGACCGTAGCGGAACGGAATACGACGGTAAGAATTTTTTGCGTTACCGAGAAAATTTCCTCCTTGCTTTTGCCTCTGTCGCTTTGTAATCTTTTGTGGTGGCTTTTTTCCTTTTCTCCTCTTCGTACTTTTAATAGATGCCTATTAAAGATAAATCTCTCAATCTGTCCCGTAAAGAGTAAAGCACACTATATAAAGAACTCGTGTGCTTATGCAGGTACAATACAATGTTATGACTGTTGGGGGCTAATTGGAACTTTACCTATTCGAGCCGGAGGGCCCAGATCTGTGATATTTGATTGGCAAAGAGTTCCCCAGGGTCCCTTACGAGTGTTGGAGCTTGAGCCTAACACCGGAATTTTTAAAACTGGAATGTTTTTTAGGGTCTTTCTCTTCGGGGGTTTGTCCCCGCGAGGTCTATCGAAAACGGGACTTGCTTACATGAAATCCAATACTGGCAAGAATTCGATGTGGTTATTAATTGAGTGAGTATAGGCACTTATCTTAAGCAGGTATATACGATATATACGATGATGGCACAGGATATTTGATATAGATAGGTAGCTAGTAAATAATGATTCTAGAAACTCTTCAAACCTACTACGCCCCTCACCTACTGGAGAACCCAGGTCTGGCGTTAGGTTAGGTTAGGTAGTGTCGCCTTGCTAATAGTAGAGCACCAGGGTAATAAGTCAGCCTTACAGCTACTATTCCTACTGGTCCACCTCGCTATAATTTATGCCCCAACAGCCGGACTACTAGGTAGGAGGGCCGCTAACAATAGCCCCTCGAACCTGTCAGGCAAGTTCCGCATCTTACTATCACAACCTCGACCGCCTGGATAATTTGACGGTTCCTGCATATACTACCTAGATGTACCTACCCCTAATTTGTACCGGGGAAGCTGCTAGCAAATAATACATCAGATAGATCCCAGGGTATTGCTAACCATCTGTTCTTTGAAACAGTGAATTCTCTTCAATTCTCTTCAAGGCACACACGATGTTACGTCCCTATCTCAAATAGGTTGGTTAGCTATGCCTAGGTACCTCCTATCTGGGGCAAAATATTCCTTTCTCCGCGAATATCTTGCTTTTCACCGCCACCCCTTCTTCTTCTTCTCGATTTTAAATGAGTAGCTTGGGAATCAATAACATGCATACTAACTAACCCAGAGGAATTAAAGATCCGCGAATATGAAATCGTGCTCTCCTATCTCCAAACCCCCATAATTCATAAGTAGCACATGTATGCCCACGTAACTCGGTGCTCAAGTTAGGAAGGCCGGAAAGGTTAAAAGGAAACTTTCCTCTGCGCCCGACCCAGAAAACGCTTTGATTTCTCCACATTTGACTACCTCTTTAGCGCTGATGGGGGAAAGGACCGACTTTACGCTTCAAGAAGTAAAGGCTAACTACAGGTACCGTCAGAACGGAATCATATCCACCTTTTCGAATCGGCTTCCCCATCGTAGCTGGCCCTAGTCTATCCCGGGCCATACGATTTGATCTTGGCGCAAGGTAAAAACTCAGGGATCTTCCCAACATCTTTGAGTCCTGGAATTCTATTAGTCGAATCGTGTCTGATTGACAATTTACCTACCTATGCAGGTACATATCATTGGGATTAGATAGTGAGAAAGACTTCTTCTGCCCATGCCCCATGGGAATGCCATCGCTTTCCAAGATACAAGGAGCGTACCTAGGTATGCTTAAGGAGTGCGATGAATCATAAATATATAAAATTAAAGTCTATAATGTGGTATTGCTACGTTGTTTGCTCCTTGCCTTCTTGGTTAAAATGCGACGCTCTGTCGCCATGAGCTAGTTCCGTCATTGATTCGCTCTCCATATCCTTGCGCGAGTTTCGGCTCGGAAGCCTGAAGGCCAAATTTCTCTTGTCGTGATGATCGCCGCCATACCGGCCCGGGTCGGGACGCGGACCGCTGGTGCACCAGGTTTTGATATCGGAGAAAGTCATCTTCACTGCCTCCCAACTCGTCGCGACGTAGATCAGACAGTTCCAGAAACCCTGGAGTGGTAAGACTATCGCACTCATAATCTCGAGGGACGCCATCGCGCTGTTTGTGTTCACGATACTGTACACTCGGTTCGCCGTCGAAGGTAGCCAAGTGACAAGGAGTGCCGTAAAGAATAAAATAGCGCATTTGCTGTAAGACCACGCCGCATTGTTCGCCTCAAAGTTCGCCCTTCTTCGCTGGGACTTCACTCGTGACTGGACCGCGGACGGTGTTTGTTGAAGGCTCCGAATAGGGGCAATTCGATCGCCCTCTTGGGCTCTGCTACCTTCTGCTCTGTTATTAGGCGAGGATATCGTCACCGAATACGACGGCTTATTCTTATTCGTGCTGAATCGCCCGAGGGGCGCAAGATCGATCCCATTCCCGCCCTCTTCAATAGACTCTGATGTAACCGTCACTTCTGTTGTCTTCACCGAATATGGATCATTCATATCCAACGCCTCGGGATCGTGGGCACTACTGCTGGCGCCAAAGTTTCGTAGTTGCTTGCGCTTCTGGTAGATGTCCTTTCCCGCCCGAATATAAATAGACATGGTCAGTAAAATAACAACCCTAAGCAACTTGTGTTAGTAATGCTACCTAGTTAATTTCGAGGCACAAACTCCCAGGCTCTTACCAAACGGGACCGTAGAAAGTAACAATCCGCAAGATATCCCATTTCGTGCTAACCCAACACCATAAAGTGGCATTGCCATATATCCTACCAGCCGACTCGGTTCTCACGAAAACGTACGTGAGTGCGGGGATGAATGGGATGCCGTAACATATTAAGAGGTACCTTGATGTGATTTCGCATGAGTTTTTATGCTTTTCTACTCTTCAGGTACAGGAGATTGAGCTTGAAACTTACCACTTTTCCATCATACGGAGCCTCGCAGCGTCGAACTTGCAGTAAAAAGTCAAGTAAACATTAAACGCCATGGCCAATGTCCAGAAAGCATCGGCGGGCAGAAACCTTGCAAAGTTTAGTGAGTTGTGCAAGAAGCAGCTGCAAATAACATACATCTGTATAAGAAAACCCTGGTATTGGCATCCGAATGAATCGATATCCGTCACAAATCTTCTTGACATCAACGTTCCTACATTGCTCATCATATTACCAAAGGAGGCGTAGAAGACTAGGCGGTTGATAGGCTTGTGGAAAGCCTTCGAAGAAAGGAAGGTACATATAACAAAAAGAGACCCCGATAGCGAGAACACGGAGCCGACTCGCTCAATGATGCTAATCGCCTCGAGCTCCCCCGCGGTTAGTTCGTGCCCCATTATGGAATAGTAGATGGTATCAAATTCGAGAGAACTGGGTTGTAGTTGGCTCAATAGTTGGGCTCTAAGTTGATATATTGTACCAATAGGACCGGCCCGCTACCGAGTCGGTAGTCACGGTATATTGGGCCCTGTGTTTGCTTTGCTTGACAGAACTGTGAAAGCCGCATAACTGGCCGAAGGAGGGCCTGAGTCGTTAATTAATGTTTGGTTTTCCAGCAGGTTTGATGAGTCGACACCATCCGGGTAAATGGGACTTGTAAACCTAGTTGAGTCGTCGAGTCCCGATATGGTTGGCTGAGATCGATATGTTTGTAGTTCATAAATCGTAAAGGATCTAAAAGGTCCACCTGTCCATGCACAGCATTTACAAGTTGGATGTCAAGAGAATCTTATACACCTAGCGCACCCATTCACACCAGACTCATTAAACTTATCTGGGATAGGAGGGGTCTAAGCCTTGCCTATTGATGTGGATATTGACAACATCTCTGGGGGGACAGAACATTAATGTAGATTCGTATCTCCTGGCATCTAACAAGAATACCAGGGGATGCCACGCGACTGATAAAGAGAACCTTGTATTGGATACTTGACTAGGTACCCTGACCTAGGTAATAAAGCTTAACGGAGAATGGGACTTCTGCTGGTGGAAGGGTTTCTCAACCACTATGAACCAATCAAAGGACAAATTTGAGAATGAGAAGATTTTACAGCAGCAAGCATTGAGAAAATACACGGACATGATGGCCAGGGATAGTAGGCCGATTGCTCTAGGATTTGACCAGCACCATCAGTCAGAGAACCAGGATGTTTTCGTACCAGCCTGTAGGGAGTTGACGCTGACGTGCGTCTATGCCCGTTTCGTTGAACGGGTAGAAGTTGTACTACACCCGTATGCATGTGCTGACCTTTCTCCAACTCATCTCGAGCAACTAAGAGACCAGGGTAGCTAAAGCGATCCTAGAATATGTGGATAGAGCGTCGAAACATATCTAGTATAGGCAGAAAAGGCTCCATAGTGGCTTGGTAATAACTACTAGGTATTTACCCCAGCTTGATGTACTAGACAACGGTATTCTCGCCAAGCCGACGTCGACCAACGAGAGCTAGGAATATTGTGCTATAGTTGAAAAAAAGCGACGGCGGATAAAAAATAACGGAACCGCTGATGATCCCATGTAGAGTAATGGAAGACGCGCAGAAAGTCGCATCTGTAGTCATCTGGGGATGACGCAGCTCACTGGAGTAGGGAAATACTACTGTGATAGGAAATCTTGCTGGCTATCACGAAATGTCATCTTATTTACCGGAGAGTCCGACTGCGGATGGCTGTCTGAAAAGAAAAAAAAAGGGGGGAAATGGGGATGCTTAACGGATACGACATAGTATACCTTAAGTTCAGATATAGGTTTGATATTAGAAGAGGGTCTTAGTGGAAACATTCCAGAGATGTGTAAAATGGGTGAAGTGATGCTTCTCTAGGCCATGGATCTTTTTCAATGTTCGATACATCATATTTCTGCGACGGTGTAGAAGTGAGCGGTTACAAACGCGATCACAATGCCGGGTTTCTTATCCAATAAAGATCTGGCAATCGTAAAAACTGATGTAATTGAATAGAATGTAGGCTCACTGTTGAAGGCAGTAGATGATGATAGTGTGTGTGGTAAGATGAAAGATGGAATAAGTGCTGACGCCAACTGCAGCAGTAAAAAAAGCGAAACGGGGGATAATCTGTTTATTACCTAATCCGTAATATGCACCGAGGTGTTTACCTAAGGTACCTAGGTACCGGGGCATTACATACATACCACGTACCTATGTACATACCTGTAAGGAACACGGCGTGGCACGTGCATTCTCTATTATGCGGTTTGAGTCCCCAGGCCCCTCAGGTACAGCCACTTCAGCCCCTTGGCCCCTACAGAATTTTGAATCAGATCAACTACGATTTCAACCACGATTTCGACCCCGATTTCGCAATTTCCACGTGGTGATCTGCTTTCACCTTTCTAGTTTTTGGACACCCCCGGGAAGCTTTGACCTATAAACATTCATGCACACGATTCATCTCCAACCGATTGTTTTAAGAAGTCTTAAGAGGATGTTTGAGCTTGGCAGGAGTCTCGTCCGAAAGAGGCTCGTGATAATATAAGGGCACAGTTACTAGGTAGTAACTATAAACCGTTACGACGCAGCCAGCTATATAGTCCATAGCAGGCTAAGAAATTGCAGCTGCGTTCATGTGCCTCGTGGCTCAATTATAATACCACGCCGCTTTTCCTAGTGTCCGATTTAGGTACACAAAATCCAAGACTGGTTTAAGATGGTGGACAGCCAAAAAGATACCATATGACTCTGGCAGAATGGGAACAAGGGGCTACAGCTCGGTAAGTTACACTTTTTGGGTTACCCTCCGGGAACAGTGGTAATAGCTCTACAGCCTCAGGTCGTATACTTAGCTATTCTCTTTGTCAGACATCAGAATCGCCTAGCTTATGTAGGCCAACATAATATATGTGCTTGCAAGTCGTTTTCGTTTTGCACCGGCGATGGTTCGAGGTATCTATTGAAACTAAGAGCTCCACGGCATCTAAATAATTCCAAACTGTCGCCAACAAGGTATACAGACGCCGGGGGTTACTGGATGCTCATGCAGCACGGGTTTTCGCAGCTGGAAACGGGGGGTTCATGTTCTTGGGGACGTCCTTAAGTGTCCTATTGCCCAGCCACCAAGAATTAGGCCTCATTTGAACGTCAAAGCGCATGCGAAACCCCTTCGCCCCCCTCACGAGAACATGCGCGGCCGCATAAAGCACTGTATGATTTGACGTCATCGTCTCTGTAGGAGGCATGCCTGATGAATACGATAACTACCGTGCCACAATTGCTTTCCCGGAGCCCCGATGCAGGGTCAATCACGTTTTAAAGGTTGCGCAGAGCTTCGTATCCTATTGAGAGCACAATGGAAGCAAGTCGGGGGCATCTGTGTGTTACAGTCAAGGCGACAATGATTTCTTCAATATCACTAAACTTGGCCTCGTTAACCGTCTTCAACATTTTCGAGATAGCAAGCCGCAGGTTAAACACTGCCAAAGTTCCCTAACGAGGGCCTCATAGGACTTCGGGATATCGTTGTTCGCAAATTGACGGCGTCGAGACTTGTCTAAAACTATTTAGATTTGCTACGATGCTGTTTCTTCCGTTCCTCCCTAGACTAAGGCTACGATGGAGGAAATTATGGTCCAACGATGGAATATACGCTCGTGTATGTACTCATAGGAGATATATGTGGTAGCTTGCATGACTGGTATTCCCCAAAATCTCCACTGATTATACCTAGAGGTAGTTATCATGTTTTCTCTTATTGGCTCTTTCTGTCTATTAGACCAAGTTTGTTGATGTTGAAACCAGGTCTCAAATGGAAGTTCGCTCAGATTCATCAAAGCTCACGGCTTTCAGTAATCATGCGGGTGTCGGATGCTATTCGTTTATTCAGTTATGACTCTCCTGGTCTTCACGTTTGCCATTGTCTGCTAAGTGAATCCTGAGAACTGTTGCATGACTGCTGACAAGTTCTTCCGTACTGTCTGAAATCCCCTTTGTATAGCTCTTCGAATAAGACGACTCAACTATCCCCGCCATGGAAAGCTTCTAGATCTCGCGTTTTTGCGGTATTGACCTTCAGGACATAATCTTCTTGCCTGGAGGTCACCTTCATCACTTTATTTACGAAAGCCTTTTCCGTCCTATTCTAGAACGTCCCTACTTACTTCTTACATTTATGTAATAAGCTCGCATCCTTTTAGAAACTAGAAAATAGAGAAGTTTAAAGATGGAGGAGGTACCCTTTAAGAATTATCAGCAGTGCCTTGGTCTTCCAGGTAACTGCGGTATCAATATGTCTGCCATAATCAACTCGGGAACCCCGCCACTGCAACCAGATACCAGCAGAATTTGCCCATTTCCTGCCTGGGAATTTTCAAAATTCCACCGCACCAAGAACGTTTTAATAAAACCATTTCGGGTGAAATTTCAAGGACAGAATAACGCATAAAAGATGGCAAGAAAGTGGAATTCCAATAAGCTCCAGACTTCAGCAACTCGTCCTAATAATAGGCGAGGTCGTCAAGGCGCCAACTTCGACGAGGATTATCCTATGGGCGGCGTTGATTCTTCGACTACGAAGCATAACAAATCACAACCCGGAAGAAGAGGCCAGAATATCTGTCATCCAGCGCATGGTCAAAGCCTATCTCCACGTCACGGCGATTATAAGACCAACCCACGGGACCAGTACTCACACAACAACCGCAATCTCCATCGCAACGCTCAGGGCCATAAGGCGAACATCCATGCCGACGGCAACCCAAATACGAGACGCAACCGCCGCAGACACCGCGGACCAGCAAGCTTAGACGACGATAACATTGATTTGGACGAAAAAGCCGGCATCGATACCCACGACCCCCCTTTCCCCTCCTTACGATGCACTAATAGCGGCGTATACAAGAATAAAAACAGCAACATGCGTTATTGTACCGAGTGCAGCTCTGTCCGCCGCGCCAACCTGCGCTTCCGAAACTGGGCCGCGCGCGCCCTGAATCATTGCAACCAGCAATTCGCCGCGTGGTCTGAAGACGCGGGCGTCGGGTTTGATACCTACGACGAGATGGACTGGCAGCCTGAACCGGTAATTCAAGTCCTAGTGTTAGACGGGAATCCGTCGCCTGCTTCTAATTCTTCTCCTACTTCCCTTCCTCCACCTATTAACCCGTTTGCAAGCGCGGAAAACCCGCCGCATCCGCCATTGGGAGTCTTCCCGAAACCTGGCCCCTGGGCGTGGCCGCCTTGGTCAGGGAACACCTCGCAGAGCGGCGGGCTAGCGGCGTCGCAGGTAAACACGTGCGGGGGTGAGGGTAATGGAAGAGCTTCGCTGATAACGAACTTTGGAATGCTAGGCGGCGGCGGCGGCGGCGGTGGTGGTGGTGGTGGTGGTGGTAACTATGGGGAAGTTTTAGGGGCGCCGTTGAATCAGAACCCGGTTGGGAGTATGAACCAATGGAGCATGAGGGAGCAGAGTATACATAGTGAAATTGAAGACTACTGAATATGTAACGTGCACAACTGACTCTCTAGACAATCCTCTACATGCCTGTCAAATAGCTTATTGCATAGTTGCTAGTTAGCTAGGTAAGGCTATAGATGTTAGCAATGCTATTTATCCTGTTGGAAACTGTTGTTACCACGACTTACTACTACTAAGAAAGTTTTAGTACATGGGAGTCTCTGAATAAAGGTGGTGTGGTGGTCCTTGGGGATTAAAACGTATCCAGCCGACCAACCTAACACAATAACTTGACTATTATGTCAGATTCCTCAATATAACTCCTGACAACAACAACTTGCTATATATGGCCCTAAGTTTTAACCTATTGTAGGCAACATGACCCGGATCCCATCACATGAGAAACTAGAAGGAAGTTTTTTGCAGTTGATTGACTATTAATAGGGCTGAGGTCATAGCATACCTAGGTACCTAAAGTAAGTACCTACCCTATCTAGAGGTAAAGACTCTATTTACGCCCCATGCGTTTCAGTAATTTGGGGGTTTAACAGTACTCGATACCTCAGAACTATATCCTGTAACTACCTACCTAGAAGTGTTGGGCGCCCCGGCCTAGAAGCTGGAACCATCCTGGATGATCAGCCCTGAGGTATAGGTTACTTATGTCATTGAACTAGATTTAGTAGTATGTTCAGGATTTCTCTAGATGGTCTCCTTCTCCTGAAGATCAATAGGTGGTAGGTACCTAGGTAAGCAGTTCAGAGCCCTACATAATCTTGTTTCTTTTAGGCAGTCGACTAGTATCCTCTTTGACAATGAATGGACAAAAGGATCCTACCTACCTGCTAGTACCTACCTAATACACACACACACACACACACACACACACATGCATGTAACATATAACTCACTTTTATATCATTTATGGCAAACATCTTGGGATGAGCGGTTTCCGTTCTTTAGGACTTGGGCCTTGGTATCTCGGATTAAGTCCACTGGCAGCAAGTTGGGCACGGATGAACTTTTCGGCTTCGTCGTTAAGGGCTTTGATACATATTAAACTGGGGTTTTGTCACAAGCGGCGAGGAGAACCCATGGAGTCGCCGTGTGTATATCCAATATCCCGCCCGTGAAGCATGAAGACGACGTTATAATGGTGAAATTAACACGCTTTTTGAGATTCTAGATATACCAACTTTTCTTTTAGCTACTTACTACCTACTTACTACCTACTACGGGCGGCCGAGAGGTTAGATAGAAGCTTAACTTGACTGGTATAAAAAATAATCCTAAGTAAACCTGTAAGAAACAGACAGGTAGGGGAAAAAAGGTAAAAAGGAAGTGGCGGTACTGGGAATCGAACCCAGATCTACACGGAACACTTGTATATTCATATCCACAACGTGTTGTACTGGCCATTATACTATACCACCTTTTATTGGCTGGCTGCCGATGAGTCTTTGAGTCTTTATTGTTTATTATATCCCTCACGCTTGTGCTAGTTACGATTTGCGTAAGAGAAAAAACAAAAAGCTTGGAGCTAAGAAAAAAAAATGGTGAGAAAAAAGCAATGCACCTAAATTGGTGCGTGGGTAGTCATTTGGTAAGGCTGAAATTATACTTACACTGTACAACTAGCGGAGGTATCTCGGTACTCCAGGAATTCGCTATCTAGTGCAATACTGGAATTTCGGAATTTTGCAATTATGCACTTAAATGCGGAATCTATTTAAACACTGAGTGGTATGATTCTAAACCCCAGCTTTAAATTTGATACGCGTCTCGCGATTTCTGCGATTTCTGCTTGAACTTCGTCATGGCTTTAAACATGAGTCGTATCCTGATGTGATGAGACCATGTTTAGCACTTTATAATTGATGCAAAGTAATTGATCAGTCTATAATACCCATTATTTAGTTGGTCTTACCTTAATCAACTATGTAGAACATAGGAGATAACGCATTAACTCTCTAACCCCTTGTCTCTTGAGATCCATCGTATATCCGTCGTATATGGCGATTTACTAGGCGAGTATAAAACTCGAAACACCATTCACATAGGTAGCTCAGTATATATAAACTAAGTACTTTTTTTTTCGAGAAAAAGAAAAAATAATACGACGAACGAATCGCATCAGCACCATGGCAGATTCTCATGACAGCAGCTCTACTACCGATTTCAAAGTAGAGCTAACCAGCGCCCTTGAAGCTGTCCCGTTGAACAATATCGACTCACCTAAAAACCCCAATCGTCTCGAAGACGCAATCCAGAAATGGCTATCTATTGAGCCTGACACTCCTTTACTCTATGTACTTCAAGATTCATCTACCCCTGACGATATATCTTTAAATGGCTTGGCACCCGCCGACTTAACCCGTTTCTGCTGTTTACGAAGTCTCGAATCTCAGTGTCACTTTTATGTCTTCATCAGCCAAGTGGAGAAGAGAGAGATAGGCACAGAAATTGATACCATGTACCGGGCATTTGAAGAGAAGGATGAAAGCGGGGATGAAGATACCTCTGCAGAAGTGGAGGAAGGCCCGGATATTGATATTATAGAATGGGCTGTACAGTTAGCCCTCGATGTCGATGGTAATCGAAAGCTCCCTACTTTGGACATAAAACCCGAATCAATTCTCCGAGATGATGTTCTTAGTGACCGCGAGCCCGATGAGGAAGACGGTCTTCCTGAAGGCTATGATGAACCTGTTCACCCTGATATTAGTCTCGGCTCTTCCTATTTCCATGTTTTCAAATGGCTAACCATAGCAGCAACGTGGATTCTGCCGACGCTACAGGTCATTGGTCAGTTTTTCCCTATCAGTATAAAGTTATTGGAGATAGTAACTAATGGTCTTTCCAAGGCTCTATTGATGGTCCCCAAACTAGGACGACTACCTATATTCTCAACAATTTCTTGCAAGCTAGTGATATCGAATCCATATCCTATATCCTAGAATCTTTCTCGTCGAGATGCAATAACCCGGCAAGCGACGACATGCATTTCGAAACGCTGTTTAACCTGTGCGACCATTTCTTCTCCCGGTGGAAAGCGAAGAAGCATCTTGGGGAACTCCTTGAATCTACCATTGCCAAGATCCTTGAAGTCGCGGTTCTCTTCCGGGATCGCGACCTTTTTGAACTGACTTGCAGTAATATCAACGGCCACCTGTCGCCTTATTTCTTCTCGTGAATCGCGACAAAGCTTCAGGAATCGGAGTTTTCATTCGCTACACTGGCTCCAGCGTTAGTTTCCTCGTACCTGCTACTTACTAAGTAAATTATTATTAACAGCGGCAGCCTCGAACGTTCTGTCCTGGGGCAGCAAACCCTTGGTGATCGGTATATGTATATTTTGAATCTAAATAGTACCTGTCATAATACCTAAAGAGCTACGAGAACTCGTCCCGGGCATCCTAGACAAAATGGTTGAACTATGCTATACTTCTACATTCTATGAGCAGGATGGAGAAACTCTAGTTCTTATTGCCTGTACCCATCGGGATTATGGATGGCTCTTAGACAAGTAGGTTTGCTTCTATGACTACCTGTTGCTTGCGTATCTCTAACATGATGTAGGCTGTGCCCTCTGGTCTCTAAAAGGCGCGATGATATTGCCTTCGTATTGTGGTTCAGTTGGCAACTACATGTCAGTGTTTCCCAGGGTCGATTGGATATGTCCGACTCTTTTGGGTTTGTGAAAGAGACCCTGAAGGATCTGATCGCACGATTTGACGTTACTCGCCTTATAAGTGAACAAGGATTCCAACGTTGGCAACAACAAAGAGTACCTCATAGAAGCCATATACCGCCCAGTGGGAACGCAACTCTACCGCCGCCGCCTCCTCCACCAGTTACTAGTAACACATTACTTAATTCGTGTCGACTTCTATTAGACCTCGGAATGGAAGCTGACTTGCGCGAGCTGGGGACGAAGTTGATAGAACAAAGCGAAAGAATTGATTTGCTCGAATTTTTCGACCTTTACGTCCCCTTTGTTGGCAGGTTTATGGATCTTCTAGCAAGTCGATCGGTCTCGATTTTGGATCCCTTATTCTCGGCATTAATACGGGCTGTCATCCAGGCATTCTGGACTCGATACGTTGTCATGGAAGAGCCCATTCCCACTCAGAATGAACGAAGACAGGCTTCTAATGGAAGGCTTGTTAAGTCCTGCTGGGTTAAGCGATTAGAGCATGCTAGGCATCTATTTGCAACTCTCAACCAAAGGAGTCTGCTGCTGGTGTTGGGGAGAGATTATTACAACATCACCGGAAACGCACCACCTTACTCCGAAAACCAGCAAGCAGAAGTGATAATAATTGACCCCCCAAGTAGCACGCCGATGCAATCGTCAACGTATAATACGCCCATATCCCAGGTAGCACCGTCGTATTCTGTCCCGAAAACTCCTGTTGCGGACCACTGTACCCAAACACAAAAATTCCAGACATATCGCAGCCAAGAGCCACAATATATATTCGCTTCAGGGACATGTTATTCGCAAATTTCTTCGTCTGCGACTCCTCTTGGAGCTCAGCAAACGCTAATCCAGGCGGACAAGCTGCCGGCTGCTGTGCATCCACAAGTCCCATCCGCACGGGCTTCTTTAGCGGCAGTTTCTGAGGGGCCACCGTTGTTTGCTACTGGGTTGAAGCGCAAACAGCTCGAAGATGGCGAATTTACTACGAGCAATTGACGAAGAAATAATGTTAACAATTGAGTAAATGCCTCCATATGGGATTCAATATGATCTAGTATTATTGGCGTCAAGTACCTAAGGTAAAAATGATGGATCAGGATGCCATGTGCGAAGAGAAAGACCTCAGGATTAACAGAAAAGGGGGTTTTTTTAACCGGGATGTCACTTGTTACTTGTTACTTGTTACTTGTTACACGGTTGCCCATAGTATTAATGAAGGCCCCCACCTTTAAGCACGGTCTGCCTGAACTACAGCAAAAGTCGCGTCTTAGCAACGCAAAATTAATATATCAACGCGTCTTAATAATGGAACCTCGGAATCGTCAAGTCGAATTGAGGTTCCATATTACGGAAAGTCTCTTGGTAATAATACTTGATAAAAAAAAATTAATCAGGGATCGGGGAAATCCTGACCTTTGATTTTTATTTTTTATGCCGCTTGGCTCTTACAAGATGGAGAAACTAAACGAAGACAATGGCAATCTTCCAAAAAGACCATTCCAGAATTCAGACTTGTTGGAAGCGTTCGAATCAATTCGCAAAAAGAATTCTGTCGCATCTATGATCCGCCTGGGCGACTTCAACCCAGAGATCTTCGTGAAGGATGTCGGCATGATTGATAATCCTCTTTCAGAGACTCAGGCGAAGCAGCTTATTGCCAAGTCGCGCCAAGCACCCTCCGAAGAAGACCAAGAGATAGTTGAAAATACACCGGGACCGAAAATCTGGGAACTCCCTCTGGACCAATTTGAAATAAGAGCGCCGATATGGCAGTCTCACTTAAACAAGGTTCTGGGCTACATTGCGAAGAAATTAGACGTCGCTTCTCCTATTTACACCGAGTTCTACAAGATGCTTTTATATGAGCCGGGTGCAACGTCTAAGACTTCTAATTAGTAAGTCCCTCCCTTTTGTTTATGGTATAACATGAGAATTCACCAACAAGCAGCAACGAGAATGTTCCTGGCATGTTTGGAAGGCTGGTCATTAGCCTACCCTCGCCTTACGAAGGCGGAGACGTGGTTGTAAAATACTGTGGTGCTTCAAAAACATTACCTACTTCACAGCATCATATGGCTTGCGCCTTCTGGTACGTCTTATACTACTGGATCACTGAATCATATGGTCTTAATAACTTTCTCGTTAAGGTTTCCGATGCCTCTTATGAGGTCTTGTCCATAGAGAGCGGATATCATTGGGTCCTGGTTTATAATCTTACAACGGATCCGACAGCTCCAATACCAACAGCTGCGAGTCGTCTTGAGGACAATAGGCTTCGTGTAGCTCTCGAGTCGTGGTCACGCGAAGTGAGTGATGGCTCGAAGAAACCTTTGCCTCTTTGCTATGCGTTGGACGACAGGTGTAACGGTCCATACGGAATTAAATCAATCCAAGAACTCAAAGACGCCGACCGCGAACGAGCTAGGCGGCTTCGGAACATGTGTACCGATTTAGACTTTGATTTGTTCTTGTCGATATTAGAAAAACAAGAGACTCGTATTGTCGAAGATAATCAATATGGGGGTTGGGGTTGGGACGATAGGGAGAACGAGGGCTGGAATACATCCTATAAATTGAAAACGGTAACTGATTTTGAAGGAAATATGTTGACCCCGAGTATAGAGCTTGACGAGGATAGCATTTTGCAGGAGAATCCTTTCCCAGTCGATCCTTGCGACGTAGAGTACCTAGAATACCCAGGTGTTGCTGTACGTATTATCAAATCCTGCTGGTAGATTACGAGGCTAACTAAGCGACAGAAACGTATAAGGGTACGCCGGTTTTATACATCAAAGGTAGGTTGATACCACCCCAATACAACATAACGAAACCTTACCTAGGTACCTTATTGCTAATCATACTCTTAGGTCCTTGTTATTGTTCCTTCAAGACAAACAGTGCCACTTCTCCTATCAGGAGGGATTAGACAACTCAAAAGCGAGGTGAAAAGGATGACTTATTTCCGAGATCTTTGTGGCTTTTTTATCAACTAGTGCGAAGCATCGTCAAGGAAAGCCACGAGGTTAGACCAGCTGTACGAAACTTTATCCGTCAATGCCAGCTTGTCCTTTTCGACGCAGGAACTTACTCCAGGTCATCTTTCGAAAATCTTTCAACTATCCATGGAAAGTAACGACTATAGACTGTCCAAGTTAATCATGACGGAATATAAGCGACCACCTCCCACTGAATTCTTTGCTTGGTTAGGAAGGCAATACGATAGATCGGTTATCTCCATGGACGACTTTAGTAAAATGTGAGGTTCTGCTTAGGCCATTTGTTGACAGGAAGACTAACTAGATTTAGATTTCAACTCGCCTTTGACCTTCAACCTACAATCTATAGGCGATGGTCGGCTTTGTGCGATGCCAACGTAGATCTGGAAGAGGATCAGTGGTGCCATCTCCGATCATTTGTGTCGCGAACAGTTAGCGAATGCTTAGAACTTTATCGGAAGCAGGTACAACTCCAAGAAGAAGATGGCAAGGCTCTTTTTGGACTTTCCTTTTACCAACTGGGGTTAGAATACTTGAAGACGACGTAAGTATCGTTAATGATAGGTGTATTTCCCAGGATTGAAGCTGACCAATTTACCTAGTGTGACACCTATTCTAGAAGCACACGGTGGTTTAACGGCCTTCCTTCTCGGCTTTCTCCAATCATTCGATTTCAAATACTCTCAGACCCCTAAAGAGGACATGCAAGCTGTTTATGAGCGTATAGCACATGCTGCACTGATTAATCTTGACTTAAATGCGCTTACGTCCGCGGAAATTCCCCTAGACGTAAGAGTAAATGGCCGTAGAAGCCCAAGGATCCCCCAATACGTGACTTATAAGTCCATGTCGAGGTTCATTTTAAGGCTAATCGAGCTCAAACTCCCGAACCATCTAGACTGTCTTGCGCAAGGGATAGCTAACGAGATAATCAAAGTCCAGGGGTACGAATTGGATACGCTTTGGATGCCCCTTCTCCATGAGCTGTTGATAGCTTTCGAGAAACGCAGGGCCATTCTTCAGGCACCATGCTGGACGCGGATCTACCAGAGCGTTTTCAAGGCCTACGTATTAAACTTCGTCCGGCAACAGCCGCAAACGCCCTGCGATTGTAGATACTGCTCTACCAGATATGGTTCGAGGGCGCAGTATGATGTGGAGATGGACTGTTGGCACGCGCGGCGAATCTATGCGGAATCCGTCTTCGAGACTTTCGATCAGGAAATGCTACAAACTGTGTTGGGGGATCAATACAGCGACATCGTCAACTTGAAACTGCTCAAACCTCCGCAACCCACCGTGTGCGCGAGACAGCAACGTGTTAATGCATGTCTATTAGAGTCGACGCCTGCCACCTCATATGGCCGCAGCCCAGGTCCGTCGTATACACCACCAAATCCATATTCGCCCCTGGATTCGTCGCGTCTGTATATGGCGTCGAGTCCATATACCGCATCACCGCCGCCGCCGCTAGGCAGACTTGCGCCGCGACCGACGCCGAAACGATCCATGCTGGAAGTAAGTCGCGTTATTAGCGAGAGCGCAAACAAGCGGAGATCACAGAGTAAATTATCGTCTCCGGCGCGGCACAGTTCCGCCGGCGCGTCGAGCCCGGCCGGGGGTAGTAACAGGACTACGTCGTCGAGACCTACGCAAATGATTCCCAACCCCATCGCTGGAGATAAGTGCAAGTTCATTGAGGTTATTGACCTCACAGATGACTGAACAACAAGGTGTTAAAGATGGTGGCTATGAATACTGTCTGTATATCAGGGGAGTTTCGGGTGTTTGATTAGAATTGTAATCTGGCTAGCAATAGCGTGTGTATAGTAGTGATTTTCTTTTTGTCTGGCAAAATGGATAGTCGAGAAGAGCCCCTTATGGATCATAAGTTCCCAAATGGTGGTCTATTGCTTCATTCAACGGGCATTCTAAAGAATAAATTGTACTATCTTGTGTATCCAATATAATCAAATGTAATGTATGTCTGTCTGTCTCTTTATGTCATGAACTCATTGCCAGTCAGTCTATCAAGTAGTCTCCGCTGCTCTTCTCTCTCTCTTTAGGTTTATAGCGTCATAATCGCACACAAGATCTAACCTTAGGTAACCTACTCGCCAATCAATTCAAAGGCTTGGTGTCCAGGATCTTCTTGTTCACCGTATCCGCCCTCGCGCAGCACTCCTCGATAACCTTCCAGAACAGCGGGATATCCAGGCCCCGGGGGATTCGGACGCCCTCGCGGCCGGGCGGCAGCAGGGTGACGAGCGTGCGGCCGGTCTGCGCGCCGCGCTCCCGGGCCTCCTCGAGCGTGCCCTCGGTCACCACCTCGACCGCGAAGCGCTCCCGCCGGCTCGGCCCCTCAGCGCTCTTCGGGTCGTAGTCGTAGAACGGGATCTCGTGCTCGGTGCCTGCCAGCACGGCGGCGACCGCTAGCGGGTCGTGCAGGGGCGGGCCTTCTACGATGCCGAATACGTCGCTGGAGGGGAGGGTGTGTTAGTTAGGATTAGTTTAGGGAGTTAGGTATCTTAACGCGGAAATGGTAACACGAGGGCGAGAGATAAGAAAAAAAAAAGGAAAAAGAAAAAGAAAGGGGAGAGAAAAGGGGGATATAACCCACCGATAGGTCCCAGCGAAGAAATTCAACAACTCGACCAACATAACCCTCAAATCCGTCTTCCCCCTCCCCTCCCTCACGCCCCCGTCCTCGGGCGGTCCATAAAGCAGCAAATCCTGGACCTCCGCGTTGGCCAGGACGAGGTGCGTCAAGTCGAGCGGGACGAGCGTGATCTTGGGCCTGAGAACCTCGTCGCCGAAGACGGCGGCGGCGGCCTCCGGGTCGATCAGGACGTTGAACTCGGCCCAGGGGGTGTAGTTGCCGACGCGCGGGACGCCGTCGACGACGCCCATCACCGCGGGCGTGAACCCGTCGCCGACGCTCCCGCCCATGACGCTCACGCCCCGCACGTGCGCCCGCAGCTCCGGGTGCCGCGCGAACAGCTGCGCGACGTTCGTCAGGGCGCCGGTCGCGGCGATCCACGCGCTGCGGGGGGGCGTGCGCTTGAGGGCGGAGGCCATGGCTTCGACGGCGGGGGAGGAGAGTTTGGTTTCGTCTCCGTCGACATTTTTAAAAGAAGGAAAAGAAGAAGGAAAAGAAGAAGAAGGGGAAGGGGATGGGGATGGGGAAGGAGGAGGAGGAGAAGGGGACGGAGGCGGCGGCGGCAGGAGATCGGTGCCGTCGAGCCCGGACTCGCCGTGGATGGCCGTGGCGTGGATGGGCGGGCGCTCCAGGGCGTGGGCGGCGCCGGCATACACGCGGATCTCCGGGTGCTTGCCGATGGCGGCGAGGACGGAGCGCGCGTTGCGCGTGGTCTTGTCCAGGGGCGCGTTCCCGAACACGGTGCTGATGCCCAGGAGCCGGATGCCCGGGTGGTAGGCGGCTAGGAGGATGGCGAAGACGTCCTGCGATGGGGGGTCGGGTTAGGTCGTGCGCATGGATAGATAACTAGCATTACTGTGATATATGTATGGTAGGTAGGGAGGTAGGTATAGATGTATGGACGTATTTATTTTATATAATTGTCTATCACATATGAAAAGAAGAAATAAAAAGAAGAAAAAAACCCGAGCGCTGGCATCTTCGCATCACCGGCGTTAAGCCGGCGCCCGCCCGAGGTAGGTTTACTACGATTACTACATCTCCAACGCCGAACCGGCGATAAACCAGGGATGCGCTTGGGGCGGGGCTCGCGTCTCGGGCCCGGAGAGGAGGGGGGGGGATGAGAAAAAAAGCCTCTCTTGAGAATATATATACTAGTATTGCGACCGATTGGTTGAATAAAAACGGCAGGATAAAAATAAAAAATAAAACTCACATCGTGGCCCGGATCGCAATCCAGCCAAAGCGGGACAGGCTCGGACATACTGCGAGAGAAAGAAGAGAGGGTTCTTTCTTATAAGCAAGCACAGGCGATACCGATACCGATATCTAATAACTATAACTTAAAATAGTAGTAGTAGTAGTATGTTTTGGTCTAGTAGGTGAGGCGAGGTGAGATCTGGTTTGTAAAGATGAAAGTCGGTCACGGAAAAGTGGGAAAAGAGAAGGAAACCGAAGTCAGGACGGAAATATACGGATTTTGAATCTGTGGGACTGGAGTTGGACAAAAAGCCGTGGGAATTGTTGCTCGCACCATGACTACAACTACAACTACAACAACAACTCTTTATCAACGCCCCTTATATGATAGAATATGAAAGGTTTAATGTCGATGTCAAATATATCAAAAGTTTCCAAGGTAAACTAATAATCATCACTTCTGCATTGGCTGATTAATTATTTATTATTCGTACCTAAGCTTTCAAAGGATGAGCCAAGTCTTAACTATACCTCTTCTTAACTACTATAGTAACTAGCATCATCTCATACCGATCATTCAGCAGCCCGCCGCTTCTCAATGACTCGCAAGACATCCGCGGCATTATTAACATCTCCCTTCCGCTTCTTCGGCCCCCTCTTCCGTTTGGAACCGCCCCCGCCACCATGGCCACCATCGTCTCCCTCGCGCCCCCATTCCGACAACTTGACCTTCTCCTCTTCAAAGTCCTCTTCGTCCTCAAACCTACTCGTGCCAAAGCCTAGATCCATATCCTCCGCGTCGCGATCGTTGTTCTGCAGCATCTTCTTGAGACGCTCTGCTCTGGCACGTGCTTCCTCGTCGTCTTCTTCTGTAGGTCGAGGTATAGGGTTGAGAGATGCGGCCTTCTTGAGAGCTGCTTGGATTGCGGGATCAGACATAGACGGCGCCTTAAGCGACTCGGATGACACCAGCTTAGTCTTAGAATCCTTAAAGTAATTCCGCGGTTCTGTTGTAGTTGTGGTAGTAGTAGTAGTAGTAGTAGTAGTAGTAGTAGTAGTAGTAGTAGTAGTAGTAGCTGGCCGCGGTGGAGGAGGCATAGCAGCTTTATCTTCCTTGGTAGTGGTGTCAGACGGTTGCGGTTTCTTCGCCGATGAGTCCTCGTCTTCGGAGTCTTCCTCTAGTTCGGCAAGGGGATCGTAGTCGTCACCGACGTCGTCGAAAATGTTGATGTCTTCATCGTCCGGCTCTTCAACTTGCTTTCTATACTGTTCTGGAACTTCCATGCCGAGAGGTTTTGCATTTTTGTCAGGCATCATCATATCTCTATCTTTCAACAATGTTTCTTTAGACTCGACGCCCGGTTGAATCTTGCGAACTTTTCGCTTCTCGTGGCCGTCTTCGTCCACCACTATTAATACTTCCCTGCCTTTGCTGTCTCGTTCTATCCTCGTCCCAGGAGTCTTCGCACCAATCTTTTTGAACTTGGACCCCAAACCTGTATCCTCTTTAGCCTTTGCCGCTTCTCTTGCTGCTTTCATTTCGGCTAATATCTGGTCTCTCGTTCGCTTTTTGGACGGATTTAACGGCACTGTTGCTAGTTGTCCTTTCTTTGCTGCCTTCTCTCTTGCGACCGCTGCAACTTCCTTTTCTTCTAGTTGGTCGAGTTCCTCGTCGACGTCGTCTTCCGGCTCGGGGGCCTCTTCTTGCGCGCCATCTTCACCGTAAACATTTTCGCCCTTTCGAACTCGTTCGAGAAGCTTAAAGTCGAGGCCTTTTACTAAGTGAGTGCTAGACAAATCGCCACCGGCAATTTCGCTCCTCAGTTTATCGAAGGTTTCTTGGTCGATCTCTTCCTTCTTGAGGGATTCTTCTAGCGCCTTTATCCGGGCAGCTCGTTCGTCCTCCTCTTCCGATGTTCTATTGCGAGAACGGTCCACATACCCCTCTGCCAACTTGCTGCCCTTGGGATCGTACGACTTGAATTTCTTCGCTTGTTTCTCGCCGCCGTGGTTACGCTCTGCTAGCTGTCGCGCGAAGTCGGATTTATTATGAAGGCCAACTGAACGACTGAATTAGTTAATAATGCATGCAGTCAAGGTGAAGGGGTTAGTAAACTCACGGCGTCATGGGGATGCTCGACCTCTGTCTAGATCCAAGGGCTCCTCCTCGAGGAGTCGCCGCGCCTGGTGATGCGCCATTGTTATCTGACGAAGGTTTCGGGGTGCTGGTAGAAACAAGTCGACGAAACTGTTCGTTATTCATCGTCGCAGTGTTCTGATAATATTTATACGGAGGGAGATTTGCGCGCGACAGATAAACGAGTTTCTTCCTTTTAATTCCGTCTTCAAGTTACTTAGGTACCTAATGTACAAGAGTTGGGAAATGTAGACAAGGATCAGAGACGGAATATGCATTTACGAAGAAAAAGACGAAAAGGTGGCTAACGTTTGCGAGATGTACTTCGTACCTTTCACCTTTTTGTCAAAGCACCTGCGTAGCCCACCCAATTAATCAAAAAGCTCCGATAGTGACATGTAATACGATATATGCGTTTAACCAGATACCTAGCACTAGAATTTAAGTTGTTAACTTCTTATAGTAGAGCTCCTCTGATTTTCACCGTTAATACCTACATTATGTTAGGTACTATTTATGACAAATTCCTATCCCCTTTCTTTCACTCATTTCAATACTCCACATTAGGTATTTGTCATTCTTGCTCCATACCCTAGGCTTACTCTATGATCAGGATTACTCGGCAAGGACGTCGTTATCAGGATAGTAGCGGTAAATGCCCCAGTCGTACTTCTGTCTTTTGTCGCTAGCGAGGTACGCGGCTATGTTTGGTCGAGCCTTGACGGCTTCCCACAGCTGGAAGACCTTGTCGTATTTTCCGGATTCTTTCGCCTGATTCATAGCTTTTGGGAAGGCGAACTGGACACCATCGAGGCACTGTTCCATGTTATTGGTTAGCCGATAACCAAAGACCTGACAATTGAAAGAACACGTGAAGAGTTCATGGGGAAGCTTTTGATCAGTACGGAACTATGACATATCAGAAGCAGGGGGAACTTGCCTGGAATAATACCAGATCGGCATAGGTGAAAGTGTTCCCTAACAGCCACGGGCCCTGACCACATTCTTCGCTCTCTAGCACCTTCTGCCAGTATCCGATATGCTTAGGTAGCCGGTTTTTGATCCATTCCTTGCTGCGTCGCCGGCTCTCCTCCTTCTGGTCTTCATAGTACAGCTCAACAGCAATCGGGTGGTGGGTATCGTGGACTTCATTACTCAAACCGTCGAGCGCGGTAAGAGCGAAGGCGTTTACTCGATAGATATCATTCTCTTGCGGCCCCGAAAGTCCTAGCTTAGGACCAAGGTACATGAGAATATTGCTCGTTTGAGATATGATCAGGTCACCATGCTTGAAGAGAGGAGGAGCGTAGTAAGGTGGGTTTCCCTGTTCGCCTTTATATTCAGGAGCAAGGTAAGCTGTAACAGCTTCGCGGCATTTATCGATAGGGAGAGATGAAGTGTCTTTATACGAGACACCAGCTTCCTCGAGTATCAGTCTGATGTGTTCTCCCCTGCCGGGGACGCCTGTGTAGTAGATGAGTTCGTAGGGAGCATCCATTCTTAGGGTAGACATGGGCAGTCGAGGTTTCCGAACGAAATATTGATCATATTTACTCCTCAGATAGACGTGGGGACGGTATATATATTCGTTATAAATACACATCTATTTGGAACAGGTAATTAGTCCTATATCAAATAATCAACGATTTCTTAAATCCCTCCTCCATGGTATTGTCTCCGCTTACATGGGGAGGAGGAGGAGGTACCTCGTGCCTTAGTAGGTGCATACCATGTATGTACCGAATTATCTAATATCCATATAACCCATATATCAGTAACATCATCATCTTGCGTCAAGTCACGGGATAACGTGACGTTACCTACCCGCGTCTCATTAATCAGCGTCACTCTGGGTCACGCGTTTATCCATTTAAAAACACCTTCAACATTTTATCGGTGAAATATGAGATCTCAAAACAGGTTGATATTCTTAAACTTTTGATCCTCTCTCATGAGTTTTTTTTCCAGGTCGCCGGAGATCCGAACTAAATCAGCTCATCTTGTTTTACGCCAAGATGACCTCCCATCGAAAGATCGCCACAGGCCATCGAGTAGATTCTTTTATGAGAGCCCGGCAGTTCATCTTTTGAGATCAATTCCAAAATCCCGTCAACATGGGGAGTCGCTTAGATGCCAATTCAAATGCTGTGCGAAAGCGCATAGAAAGCCATACATTCTCAGATGAAGCAGGGGAGGAATACGAGCCTAGCGCCTTTGGTGACTTTGGGGATTACTTTCGTCGCAAGAAAATAAAGCTACAAAATCTGGATTCCGAATTGCGAGCTTCGTCGACAGATAAGCCTCAGATCTTCAAAGGAGTTGTCGCGCACGTTATAGGCTACACCCAGCCGCCACTCCAAGTCCTTCACCGCGATCTAGTTCAACATGGCGCAGGCTTTCTCCAGTACTTGGATTCTAAGACCATGGCAACTCACATCATCGCATCTAGTTTGCCGCCAAAAAAGATGGTTGACTTTAGTAAATACAGGATGGTAAAGCCTGCATGGGTTACAGATTCTATCAAAGCTGGGAAGCTTCTCCCTTGGTCAGATTATCGAGTGATAGATGAGAGCCCCAGGCAGAAGACATTGAAGTTAGGTGGGACTGGAATATCGACGCAGTCTACTCCACAATCGCCCTTGGCAGGATACAGAGAGCAGACTGAGAGTAGTTTCTACAATAGTCAGCTCAAAGGTATTGCGCAGTCTATCGACGGAAAACACTTCGGAGATCTTTCGCCTAGCCGGCCTGGTTCGGCCCTCGGGTATATTTATAAGAGCGAGTCTGTCGAACCCACGACGCCTTCAAGAGGATTACAGGGGGCGCAATACTCGCCGGACATTTCCGATGAAGACTCGGTCATGTTAGTCCACTACCCGGAGTCTACAGCACCGCAACCAACCAACGAGCCTGGTAAGCAAGGTAAGGATGACATCGAAGACGATGTCCAGCCTGGCCCGCCAGTCGAAGAGCAGAAAGCGATGACGTCTGAGGAACATAATGCGCTACTTTTACAAGATCCTCGGATGAGGAAATCTTCCACAGCGAATCCGGATTTTATCAAGCAGTATTACTCTGAGAGTAGGCTTCATCACCTATCGACGTGGAAAGCAGAGTTGAAGTCCAGGATGCAGAGACTCGCCGCCGAGAAAGGTCCCCAGAAAAAGCCAACGAAAAGAAAAGCTGGTGCGAGGCGGTACATAATGCACGTTGATTTTGACAGTTTCTTCTGCGCAGTCTCTCTTAAAAGCGCACCGGAATTTATCGACAAGCCCGCTGTCGTTGCACATGGAACGGGATCTGGCTCGGAAATCGCCAGCTGTAACTATCCAGCAAGGAAATACGGCGTGAAAAATGGAATGTGGATGAAGCGGGCTAAACAATTATGTCCAGAGCTCAAGGTGTTACCATATGACTTTCCGGCGTACGAAGAAGCCAGCAAATCATTCTACGAGTGTATTCTAGAAGTCGGCGGCGTTGTACAGAGCGTCAGTATCGACGAAGTTCTTGTGGATATCACCTCGGTTCTTTTATCCGCAGTCGGCTCAGACGGTTCTGGAGTGGACGAGGGTAGTATATGGAGAGAACAAGAAAAAGCAAACCAGATAGCCCTAGCCTTGCGAGAACAGATCAAGGCAAAAACCGGATGTGCTGTCTCGGTCGGGATTGGTGGAAATATTCTGTTAGCCAAAGTTGCTCTTCGAAAAGCCAAGCCCGCAGGCCAATACCAAATTAAGCCAGAAGAGGTGTTGGACTTCCTTGGTGGCTTAAAAGTCGATGATCTACCTGGAGTCGCGTATAGCATCGCTGGGAAACTGGAAGAGATCGGTGTGAAATTCGTGAGCGACGTTCGGCAAACCTCCAAGGAACGACTTATCAATACTCTTGGTCCAAAGACGGGCGAAAAACTATGGGAATACGCTCGGGGCATCGACCGAACGGAGGTTGGCGAACAACCCATTCGAAAGTCAGTCTCAGCTGAGGTCAATTGGGGAATCCGGTTCATAAGCCAAGAAGAGGCCGAGGAATTTGTCTTCAACTTGTGTAAAGAATTAGAGAAACGACTTCTCAACGAGCAGGTTAAAGGAAAACAGCTCACGATGAAGATCATGCGGCGTTCACTTGACGCACCTCTCGATCCACCGAAACACCTGGGACACGGCAAATGTGATACCTTCAACAAGAGTGTCATGTTTGGCGTTGCTACCCACGACTACCAAGTGCTTGGGAAAGAAGCGGTTTCGATCCTTCGCTTCTACAAATTCAGTCCAGGCGACCTTCGCGGCTTGGGTGTACAGCTAACTAAACTCGAGCCCATTAAGGCTTCGGTGCCAGGGCCTGATGGAAGCCAAAAGAAGCTGACTTTCGGTGCTTTTCGTACACTTAGCTCGGGCAAGAAAACTGCTTTAGAGCCAATCCAAGATGGCGGTGGCGCAGAAGAATCCAGTTCGAAGCCTGGCCGCGCCGTGTCTCAAGACCCGATCATGGAAAGCCCCTTGACTCCGCGCAAACCGAAGCCGGAGCGCCATCCGGCATTCGCGCTATCTCAAGCAAGCAAGGCGGATGCCAAAGCAAATACCCCCTTAAACATTAGCGGAACCCAGTTCATCATGCCGTCCAACCCAGACCCAGCAGTAATCGCCGAGTTGCCTCCAGATATTCGAAGCCGGCTTATGGAGCAAGGCACTCCAAGTATCCCAGGATCTCGCGACGAGACACCAGCAGCTAAATCGAGGACTCAAAGCCCAGCGCTTTCAGATGAGATCCCCCCAGAGATCGACCCGGAGGTCTTCAACGCCCTGCCGGACGACATGAAAGCCGAAGTCCTGGAACAATATCGACCGCGAAGCAGACGGCAGACGTCCCTCCCTCAATCACCCCGCCGCGATCGTACCATCCCACCTCCCAAGCAGAAGACTCCGACCAAACGTCGCGTAACCAACTTGTTTGCCCGCGCCCGCGAGCGCCAAGCTGATGCCAACGCGAAAATCGTCCAGACCACCATTGCCAAGCCGCCGCCCCCCAACCCTAATGAGGTCGTTTTCGAAGAGCTAGACCCGGAATTCCTCGCCGAATTACCGGAGGAGGTCCGTCGCGAAGTCATTGCGGATCACCAGCAACGCCTTCGACGTGCCCAGCAGCATACCGGCTTGGACTTATCTAAACTCAACCAAAATAGCAAAAGAAATCTAGACGGTGATAATGGTGGTGGTGGTGGTGCAGGGGACGATTCCGCGGCACTACCAAACGGCCAGACGCGCCTACGCTTCGCCCCGCGCCCGCCCAAGATCGGGTTCACGTCCAACGGCCTCACGACCCTCCCCGAGATCCGCGACATGCTCAACGTCTGGCACCGGGAGACGCGGGACGAGGGGCCGCATAAGGGGGACGCCGAGATGCTGGAGAAGTATCTGGTGCGCGTCGTGCTGGAGGAGAAGGACATGGATAAGGCGGCCAAGCTGGTCCGGTGGCTGGATTACCTCGTGGAAGACAGCGGTAGTGGTGCAGACGGAGGCGGGGAGATGGAGTATCGCGGAAAGGAGGCGTGGCGCGAGGTCGTGGGACAGATAAAGAGGGAAGTGCAGAATGCGGTGCGCGAGAGAGGGTTGGGACCGTTGGATATATAATCTACCTATTTACGACATCAATGACACTGGTATAAGATTAGGCACCGGTATATATGACCACGAAGGAGGGAAACAATAGAAGACTTAGTTAGGACACATAGTATTTCGAACCGAAAGAAAGAAAAAAGCACGAATGCTCTATAATCGAAGCGGTGTATTTAGACTTTATAACGCTTTTTCAAACAACGAATGTCACCTATGTATCTATCTACTATTCTGCTCGTTTTCAACTCCGATTTTGTTTCTCATGTACTTCACAGCTGATCAAAACAGCTCTCCTTCCCTCTCTCTCTCCCTCCCTCCCCTCCCTTGACGATTCATTATCAGTAAACAACAACTGCCTTTCAACACCGCCCTCCTTGCGAGATGGACGCTATGCTATGACAGACGCTAACTCTGATCTTTTAAAAAATAGAAAAAAAGAACGTGAAAAGAAGAAGAAAAGAAAATCAAATACAGACCGTTAACCTCGATCTCCCGACCTAGGCTCCAGAATTCTTTCTTTCTATGCCTTTTCAATCCATATACATTAGGTACTTAGGTAGGTATGTACCTTATGTATATCTCCCCCCTCCGCAATCGTCAACTGGAAAAAGACAACAAAAAGAGAAAAGAAAAATAAACCATTCTTTCCTCACGGTTGGTTCCCTTACAAGCACTCCCAGCCCAGAGCGAAAGTCACAGCGAGCGCGAGGAGACCAAGGCCGACGGTTTGGAGGGCGGCCTGGGCGTCGGGGCCCCGGGGTAGGTCGGCATCGACGCTGCCGCCGGTGCCGTTGCCGGTTCCGTTGCCGAACCCGTCGTTGCCGCCGCCGGGCGTCTTCTTCTGCGTGGCGTTGTACAGCGTCATGGCGAGGTGGCCGCCGCAGGCCGTCGTGTTGGCGCCGTCGCACTGTGGCGGGTAGAGAGGAGAGGTTAGTATTAGTGAGGGTTTGGTCGATGGAAAAGGTTAGGGAGGAAGTCTGCTGGGTTCGGGAATGTTTGTGCAGAAGGGCTAAAAGGGTAAATAAGGGAGAGGGGGATGGGGATGGGGAGGAGGGTTTGATTCAGCTTGCAATTTGGTAGAGAAACTGCCGACTCCAACGATATCAGGGCAAAATGGGGGTGGGGAAGAGAGAGAAGGGGGGTAGGAGGAGGGAGGTCAGAAAGAAAGGAAAATATTAATTAATAGCTTAATAGCAATACGTACGGGAAGATCGCACACGGTATCGACCAAATGGGAACTGTGCTCGGAGAGGTGGTCGCCGCACCAGCACTGGAAGGAGTACTCGAGCGCGGCGTACTGGAACCCGGTGCGGTTCGGGGCGTTCCTGTTCTGGGTGTGGCGGCAGAAGTCGACGCACAGGTGCACGTTCATGAGCCCGGGGGCCATGAGCGAAGGCCCGTCCAGAGCGTGCATGGCAGGATCGATGAGCGTCAATTCCGACCAGCACCCCACGTACTTGAACACCGGGTCCTCGTCGATGATCCGCAGCGGACCTGGGGGGGCACACAAGGTCGAGTCGGGCTCGTCGGTTTGGACGGGCAGGGACGTGTCGTTGATGTTGTTGTTGGTAGTGTTGGGGTAAGTCTGCGTTGGTGTGATGACGGTGGCGTGCCCTAGAGTGACGGGCACAGGGAGGCGGGTAGGATAGGCTTGTCGTGCCATTGCAACGGGGACTGTTACCAGCACCATGGCGAGTTTAAGAACTCCTGGGCATGCGAAACGACCCATTGTTCTAGTCTTCTACCGTAATAGTGTATAGCGTAATGTGTGTATCTCTGTGAAGTGTAAGTTAATCATAAGAGATACTACCCTCCGTTTATGAGCTTACTTACATAGAGACAAGAATCGACACTAGAATAATGGTAGAGGATTGGCGTTGGCGATCTATCTCCGTAGGTTAGCTCTGTGGACTGACCCAGGGTCTCTTTTGGGGGATAATAACCTTTGCAGAAATAGATATGGAATCCTCGTATGAATGTCTGAAGTAAAATGAAGCTTTTAAGCCAAAAAAAATGGTAGTATTAGCAGCAATGATAATAGCAACTCGATGGTTCTATGCAACACTAATGTTTTGTTGATGTTGTTGTGAAGATGTCAACGAGCTTCAGCTCCAGAGAAAAGAACAAAAGTTTCATGGCTTTTCGTGCCTGCTTCCTCGGCCTAGGAGTAAGAGCAACTGATGTAGATGGCAAGAGGCGTTGGGGAAGTATGAATACGAGGCAGCGAAGACCTAAACCCTCCCCTGGTGGCCATTATCGCAGTTCTAAAAGAAGTGACGAGTTATGTTGGGTATAAAAGCTAATGTAAACGCAAAGCATCACTTCCCTATCATACCTGCTGTAGCTCCATGTACTGTCCGCAGTTTGGAATATCTCTTTCCTTACTCTCTCTTGTCCCTCCCTATGCTTTCGAAAAGACCATTATATTAGCTAAACCCAATCCTACCTCTGCCACTTATCGTCAAACAGATAATGTGCAGTAAAGAAGGTACAGCTAAACTATTACTCAAGGAGGGGAGGCACAATTATTACCAGAGTTAACAAGCTCAGTGATAATATGCCGTCGTATAAATGGGGTCTATAAAAGTCATCAGTCAATGACTGATACCCCTAGCCTCCCTGAAAAGCTCTCAGTGGATTCACCTAAAGCCACTTTCGCATGCGTGGTTGGTCTTTTAACTATTTTGATTTGGCTCTATGAGATCCGAGTCTACACGGCCAACTCTACAGCCTTCATGATAACTCCGTACAGTCTATCGCTCTTAGACCCATCACGGACCTTAGAATGTAAAGACCTGTTTCTCGGGGCCCTGATGTTGAATGTTAGATAGGGATGGAAGAGAGGTACCAGCTTAATATACAATACATGCGCAAGAGGTAGTCACGGTAAGCTTATACATAGCATGCTTCCATGCTAACTATGGCTATCGTCCTTGTCAACCCATGTTCCTACTAGCCTCATAGCCTTCTCGTCGCCATCTACGAGACGCTCGTCTTGCAAAGCGTCCGAGAGACATCGCCAAGGATCCCGGCTTCCTCCCCACTTGAGTAAATTCTCCTTGAGCCTCTCGCCGTTCGCTCGATCGAGGGCGGCTCCGTTCCGGCCGGCCGAGAAGACGACCTGCCACACGCGCTTAGAGAGAACTTGGTCGAAGAGGTAACTATAATAAGTGCTGCCGTAGCCGAACAGGTGGCCGAAAAAGCCTTGCCACCTAGTCCCTGGTGGATCCGGAGGGAGCTTGCCAAATTTGCGCTGAAGATAAAAGTAGGTCTTTGTAGAGTCGAATGTATCACTATTCGGTAAGGACGAATGGTATTGCTGGTCCAACATAGCCAGTATAATCTGGTTCTCTCTGTCAATCGCCTCAAATCTCCTGGAAATGTTGATTTTATCTACAACCATATCAAATGGCAATGGCTTGTCTGTGATGTGATGTCGAGCGAACAGCCCGAGAACAGAAGGATCTGCGCAGAAATGCTCCATCAGAGTAGACGGAAGTTCTGCCAGGTCAGTCGCGCACCGGGTCCCGGCTACATTTTGTAAAGAAGTCCGGGCCAAAACCGAGTGAATGGCATGTCCCATCTCGTGGAAGAGTGTTTCCATCTGATAGTAGTCTAAAAGGGCCGGTCCGTGCCCCTTATTCTCTTCAAAGTCGCAAACTAACGCAATTGTTGGTAGCTGCTTCACAGAGCCGGACTGCTGAGATACATGCATCCCATCATTTGCGGCTTCGATAGGAGAGTCGAATTTAGGAACGCCTTTGACGCCGGTTGCGTCTCCTTCTGCTACTTCTTGTATTTCGGCCTCCGATATCTCTCTAGAACAGCGCACAGTAAAATGTGCCGGGTTCGGAGACTTATCTTCCCGGAAGAAAAGATCGCAATATAGAACCGCAACATGCCCATCAGTATCAGATATAACATCTAACCGCCTCACGTCCGGATGCCAAGTCTCTCCTGGGAGGGTGTCTCGAGGAACAAGCCTGATTCCGTACAAACGGGTAAATAGTCTCGATAATCCCTGCATGACAGTTCCGAGAGAGAAATAAGACGGCAGAGAATCATCGTCGCGCCGTCGCGACCTCATAGATGAACGTATCTTTTCCATATAATAGTCTTTATCCCATGGTTTGATATCAATTGGTGTTACGTTCTGTGTCATATTCAGCGTTTTGCTCTTCTCCTGAATGAGGTCTATCATCTCTTTTTCGACAAGTGGCGCATTGCGGGTGGAAAGAGCTAGAAGAAACTGATGAACAGACTCAGGCGTCTTAGCCATCATCTTATCGTGCAAAGCCATCTGGCTATAACTTTCAAACCCTGATAGCTTTGCGAGTTGGGCTCTCGATCGTAGCATAGCTTCCAAGAGTCTAATCGACTTTCTATTGGCCGTTCGAGTCGCGTAATAGATCGTTCTCCTCGTACCCTCATCATGTACACTTCTCAGTGCCATCGAAGCTTCGGGGGACAATGTCGGTAAACGAATAAATCCTCCACTCGTATACTTGAGAGCCATCTGCGGGTTCATCCCGTACATTTGACTGCTAGGCAATTCGAGGAATTGCTGCGCGGGTCGCATTGTTTGGACGAAATAAGAGCCTAATTCGCTAATCTGTTGCGAGAGATCTACGAATCGATCCCGCGACTCTTGTGGGAGGTGTATTGCCGATTTCATGAAATCTTGTTGTAGGATCTTCGCAACCGTCTGCTCTTCCTCGTTCCAACTCGCCAGAACCTCCGGGTTAGCAAGAGCTTTCCCTAGCTGGTCACTTAGACCTGTGGCGGTATTGAGCTGGTTCATATACTGGTAGACCAGCGACCATGCTTGCGACGCAGCTGCTTTAATCTTCTCGTCGGGGTGAGTTACCCGTACGAAATCCGAGACATCCAGAACCCGACATAGCAAATCGCTTAGTCTATCCAGATCTCGCACGATGGCCTTATATTCCTCCAACGTGGATGCACTAATAACCTTTTCAACAAGCTTCTGAGCCCTCTTAATCGTGACATCTGCAAAGGTAAGGAAGCCTTGCGGCGACGTTAGGTATTTGTTTCTGAATAGGCCGACATTCTCACGCCTTCCAATCTGGAAAAAGGGTCTAGCAAAATCTTTAAAAGTAGGTGGTGAATCGAAGATCTGGCGCAACAACGCATCGTCCTGTTTTAGGTCGGTAGGAGAGTGGTCAACCGGTATATGCGATGTGTCGACTTGAGCAGCGCCGGGCGCGGAAGAAAGCCAACGACGTTGATCTCGAATTCGAGAAACTCGAGAAGCTTGTCGGAGACATCTTGAGCAGGTCCATAGACCTGAACGGATAGTTTTTATCATGACGCATGAAGCATCATTGGAAAGGTGTACCTAGGAACTTGCAAGATTATATATTTTTATTTTTACCTTTTTTTTTTATTCGGGTGCGATTTGGTTTCACTTGTTGAAAGCTGCCGGACGGAAATTGACGGTTCGCAATTACGTAGTACTTGGTACCTATAATACGTCAAAAAAACCAAAACCAAAATTTCGCCGAGGGCCCGACCCGGAACCAGCCGCGTAGAAAAAAAGATACGAAGTACATGGGCCGAATTTATGATTGTACGTACCTACATCATCGTTGGCAGTCCAAATATTCTCACAAAAATACCTGAGCTTCCAAGTTTTAAATAATTCCCAAGTTACCCGCCAACCCACCAACCCCAATTGAGCGCAACATGGCTGCGAGAGTGCTGCTGCGACGGGTGAGTTCACCTCGAGAGTGTTCAATTAAGCTTCTGAAATACTAACTGGATATAAATTTATAGCGTGTCGCTGCGCCTTTCATGGCTGCGACTCTCGCCGGAGGAGCTTTATTGCCCTCGGTTGCGCTGGCTGAAGCGCCCTCACACGACCAACACCACGTACGGCTAACTACCTCCTCTCTTTCCCCCTCCTCAAGTACCGATATAGAAAACCAACTTGGCTTTATATATTAATTAATTCATTTCCCTCGACAGTCTTCTAAGAAACCTATCTACGACGACTACGAACCCTCCCTCTCCCCTAAAGCCGTCAACACGCCGGTCCCGTCCCCGGCTTCGGATACCATATCAGAAGCGTCGTTCTCGTCGTCGTCCGCGACGCTGGTCGAGCAGCCCAGAGAGGAAAAACACCACCACAGCCCGACGCCCACCGACCGGTTAGCCGCGGAAATTGGGAAAGCCCGCATGTTCCTATACCGGTATGCCGTGGCTACGGAGGACGCCGTGAACAACGCCATCGACTCGGCGTTCCACCTAGAGCAGTCCTTCACCGAGACCATTGCGTCGCTGGCGCCGCCGCGGGAGAGCGGCGAGAAGCTGATGCCGGGCTTGGTGTACGTGCTCGTAGCGTCCATGGCCGGCAGCATCATCTCGCGGAACCGCAACGTCATCCTGCGGGCCTCGCTCCCGCTAGCCTTCGGCGTCGGCGCCGGATGGCTGGTTCTCCCCGTGACCATGACCAACGTGTCGAACCTGCTCTGGCGCTACGAGCAGCGGTTCCCCGCCGTAGCCGACGCCCACCTCAAGACGAGGCAGAGCATCCAGGACGCCTTGCGCTTCGCCAGGGTCCACGTCGACGTCGGGAAGAACTACGTCGACCAGAAGGTCAGCGAAACCCGGGATATCGTCGAGAGCTGGGTGCAGAAGGGTAAATAGATAGATTGGGGGAAGGATCCTTTCGGAAAAAGAAACACTACTACTACCACCACCGCCTTGTAACTTTAGACGAATAGACAACCAAAAATTTGCTTTGTTCGAGGCTTGGGCGGATATCAACCGATATTGGACGTGTAATTGAAAGTACATAGGTTGATATATCATACAATGTCCATTGTTCCATCTATGAAGAGCTTACCTATTAGCTGACTGACTACCTCTACACCAAGGACCAAAGAGCTTCAACTCGAGCAGAAATTCGGATAGTAAATCAAGCCAATATAAGTGCTAATTTAGGTACCTAGGTACGTACATATAAGATATGGCTTCAGAAATCAATATAATGGTATATTTTATAAGTCGCTCTCCGCAACATCTATCCTGATGTTATACAACGCCATCTCATAAGGTGTGCTAATCAATATGCTACCCATGGACACCCACTTTTGTCTATCCTATTTTTTACACGTCATCATGAACCACTGAGCTCCCCCCTCCTAACCAAAAAATTCAAAGTCCGCTCGTACGTCCACATGGTGACGGCACTCGCGGGCGCCGCCTTGAGCAGGCTCACCGGCAGCCCTCTATACAAGCCCCTAATCCCTTCCTGCTGCAGGATGCGACGGACCGTGTTCACCGTACCGGAGTACTCGGGGATGTTCTTGTGGACGTAGCGGTTGCGCGTGGGGCCCTGGACCTGGATGCGCTTGCGGACGAGGTCGAGCGGGAACACGCCCGTCTTGGCGACGACGCCGGCGACGACGCCGGCCGTGGCGTCCCCGGTGCCCCAGGGCAGGGCGCCGACGCGGCCGAGCGGCAGCCGCGCGCCCTCGTACACGGCGAAGAACAGGCCCATGAAGGGCACGATCTGCGCCAGCGCGGGCGTCAGCCCCCGGAAGAAGCCCGGCAGGCCCTCGTCCCGCGCGATGTCGGCGACCGCGCACCGCAGCGACGCGTACACGCGGTCGTTGCCCTGGGCCGCGAACCGCGTGCGCAGCAGGTCCAGCGGGTACGTAGCGGCGGTGGCTGCGGCGCCGGCGGCGGCACCCGCGACGAAGGACTCGACGGACTGCGGGAGGCTGGGGCGGGAGGAGTCTTGTCCTCCGCTAAGAGCGTGGAGGAGCTGGGTTGTCGACCGGTAGGTGGTGAACTGGACGGAGGCGTAGGCGACGTACATCAGCTCGGCGGGGACGTTGCCCTTCCACAGCGCGGTGAAGCCCTCATTGGTGATGATGTGGCGGAACGTGCCGACGGTGCCCTTGTAGATGGGAGAGCCGCGGAGGTCGAGGTGGGTGCGAGGGTCGGAGAGGGAATGCGATTGCAGTTGCAGGCGGATCTTGACGACGTCGAGAGGCGCGACTACGAATCGGGATACCAGACCGGCTGTACCTCCAGCTATGACGACTTGAAGTCGGGAGCCCTTTAGTAAAGACGATGTAGTGTTAGTTTTCTTTTCTTTTTTCTCTTCTTCTTCTTTCAAGTTTGTCGTTTCATATTATTTTCACCTCCATGGCATGGACCAGAAGAAAAGAAAAGAAAAACAACTACGTACCTCATCCTTGAGGTGTCGGTCAGACTTCGACATACATCCGCAATGGCCCTAACCCGGGACTAGGGTGTAAACTCGGGGAATGCGATGCTAGGACGTTTTCTTTTTCAGCCCGCGAGACCAACTGTCGCAAAAAGAAATTCCCAGTGCGGCTTGGGAAAACCCCCCCATACAGCTAGGGTATGGATGAAGGTAGGGGATTTAGTTGTGGATATGGAATTCGTTGCATGTACAATTGCAATATTGATGCGATGATTAGGTCTAACTAGCGATGATGTAGCACTCGAGTTTAGCGTAGGCTGATTAGATAGTCTAGATAAGCACATGAAAATGTCGCTGCACGTGCCATTTGAATGAACAGGGTCTATTTAAGAGGCTATAATACTCCTAGGCAAGTACCTAAGCTTATAGAACTTCGACTAGGTATTTCGGCCGATTAATTACGGGCGATCTTGTGAATATTACTATATGTACTTTAGATATATATGGCCGTATAAACCGATATATGACCGTTAGCAAATAGATAAGCGAGTGTATAAATATGCATGGAAGTAAGTAATTCCCGGACATCGTCGATTATTTACGGTCTTGAAAAAAAAGGAGGGAAAAGCTTAGGTTATTCTATTGCATCAGGCCGTGGGACAACGCTTTCCATCGGAAGTTCTCGACAATTTTGAAGTAGGTAGCATCGTGACGTACGTCGTGTAGGACCTTAAGGTATACCTATCATGCACAATATCTAGCATTTCTTCCAGCTATGACTTATCACGTGTTACGGCGCTAATCTATTGTAACTCACCTCGTCTATTTTGCAATATCTTCCAATCAGACTTACAATGATAGGATCACATGGCAGGGCAGAACCATATCAAAAAAAGCGAATCAACCGTGATCAACCGTGATCAACTCAGAGCTTTAGCAGTTTAAGCATTGAAACGTACCCAGTCTCCATTAAACTTCTCATTGATAATGGCAAGTGTGTTCAAATGCACAATTACGTCCTATCGCGGGGTTTGGATATGGCCGGTGTTATATGCGACTCCAGTTGTTTGGAGTCTGGACTGCCCACTGCCGTCCACTGCTGTCCGCTATTGTCCGCTACTGTCCACTATTCACTTGTTCAATTTTAATAATTCAGGGCCAAGCCCCACTACCTGTTGGATAAGCTTCCGCCCGCCCGAGCCTGTGCCTCCCATTCGTCCTCTCCCCAGATTTTCAGTGGAACCACCTAACCTGCTTATCATCATTGGTCCTCTTTTGGTGTTCTGCAACATTAGGTACATACACAACATACATAGTACATAACAGCTCCTTACGATTGCTTCTCTCTCTCTCTTTCCTTCTTCCCCTTCGATTCCCGTTCCGTCATCTCTTCTTCTTCTATTCCCTCTTCTTGTGTTACAAGTTCTTCTTGGACGTCTCTATACAGCTTTACCTTTTTTTAGCCCCTTGTCTCTGGTCCCTGGAAAAACAAGACAACGTTGGCTAGCGTCCAAGCTCGTATATCTAAAATAGGAAATCAGCCTCTGAAGGAATACCTATCTGACAGGCCCTTGTTGCATGTGATAAACTCCGCCGTCCACTTGCTCGCTTGTTCGCTTGTCCGACAAAACCTTAAATAAAAGGCTCTAGCAACACCTGCCTTTGTCTCGCCAATTTTCAACGCGACGCACCGCACGAAACGAGACTAAAAATCTTTGGCGAAATCATGGCAGCCTCAACAATCAAACAACCAGATGTTCAACAAGTCCTAGGAAATTTGCTACCCTCACTACCAGCTGCCGCTTTATCAGCCCAACCAGCTGAAAATGTCCTCCCGCTTCTTTCTCCCATTCTTAGGCAGCGAGTCCAACTTTTGTCAACCGCTAGTTCAGACCCATGGATTCGGCTATTATGTTATGAGCCTGGCAATGTGCCCAAGTTAACAGAGATCGCCCAGGGCGATCGGCTAGAACCGCACCCCGTTTCTGGCGAGGTGGAGGTCGATTGGGAATATGACACGGAAATTCGCTACAGGCGGGTAGACGAGGAAACCCTTCAAGCGCTCGTGATACTCAAGGACCTCGGATTATCTTTCCGCTTAGTTTATTGCGTCGGGGACCCTGCAGGCGGAGATGGTTGGAAAGTCGGCGAAGTCAACGTCGTTGAGAAGCCATATCCGTTCTCATCGTTTGGTGGTGTTTCGGATATTAGCGAAGCCGAAAGACAGTTTAATGAGGCTAAGTCTAAACCAGCTCAGAGTAACGGCCTTACAAACAACCAAAGCGCTCCGGTTATAGAAGATGATGACGATGATGATGATTACTGGGCAAGATACGATGCGACACCGGCGAGGACTCCTGCTATCAAAAGGTCACCTGCCCCACAATCCAACCATGGTGTCAGCACAACAGCGGAAGACGCTTACTACGCCCAATATGACGATGTCCAGCCAGCTATGGATAACCATGACCCGGACGAGGAGGCAAACTATGAGATAGCACCGCCCTTAGGCATGAGTGCTAAACCAAGCAACGGCAGCGAGGTGGAAGAAGTAGAAATCAACGAAACTCAGGGGACATGGACACTTGCTCCTAGACCCAAGTCACCGTCTACACACTCGAGAAGCGGCGACGATCCTACCATAGTTCATCCTTATCCGAGGCCTGCGTCGAGCACTGGGTCGAACGCTTCGGTTGAGAAGCTCGAGGCGGCGGCAGCGAAACAAGAACAGAACGACTTCGGCGTTAAGCAGCACGTATCTCGAAGCATCAAGAGCTTGTTCTTATTATCCCGTGCATCAGGTATTGATCGCGAGGAATTCGAACGGCTAGTGAAGACGGAGCTTGATATGTTAGGACTTATGGAAGAATGAAACTGATATGAGTTATGCTTGTTTCAAGTAGGAGGTACGGAGCATTTAAGGTTGGGAAATATGGTTTTATCTACAGGCGTTCGGACGGCCAAATTGGCGGGTATATCACTTTTTTGTTGGGGGTGTCCGGCAGTTTACAGCTACTAGGTACATAGGTAATAGTATATATTGAGGTGTGTATGGGCAAAGTGCGTGGCTTACATGTAGGTATTTCGCAACATCTAAAAGCCACTTTCGCGCCACACGGACCGTTGGTCCGTGTGTTTGTGTCTCTGAGACGAACGCGAGTTGTAGTTTAAGCTCGTTGAGATAATTTGAGATATCGAAATAATCCGTTTTCTTCATTCAAGTGAAGCACCTTTTAGAGTACTTGTCGAAACTTGTACAAATAGCACTAAGATATATTAGCGCATAGAACCATCGTTCTGGCTATTCAATGTCTCCGTATCCGTATGGAGAGGCATTTGCTGCTTATAACGGAGGTTATCTTGTGCCCGAACTTGTTTGGGATAGGCCCGACTTTAGGAGTAAAAGGTAAGAGTTGGTATTAAGCCATCAAACCAGCTCATAGGAATTGGGAAGTTCGTCGATGAAGAAATGTTTCATTAGTCGCATCCCTATGCGATGGAAAAACGCGTACTGCGCCATCGCGCACCTCACCTTTGTAGGTAGCCACTGCAATAGCTACGGAGAGCCATAATCCAGCGGGTATTCGGTATGGTAGCCAAGGAGCTGTAGGCCTGGTAGCTGCTCAGTGCATGTATTGAGGCTCGAGGAGCCGCACGTAGGCTAGAATAAGTTGAAATTCGGGCTGTCGTGCTACCCGAAGGATGGCCTCATGTCTTCGAGCGTTGAAATGCGATGTGATATGGTGTGTAAAACGTCGTTTACTCTTGATATATATAACTACCTTAGGTACCTATTGAACTCTATCAGTTCCGTCGGCGTTGACGTTGCCGACTTGATGGCACTTATAAGCTGTATTATGTCAAACCAGGATAGGTGGGCTCATCATACTTCCTCTTTGAATCCAAGCGGCCCGATGGGAAGCCTCTCGTCCGTGAAAGATGATATTGGTTGGTATAATCTTATAAGCCACGTCGACCATTTAAGCATTCGAATAGAAAACGATGTTACCCAGATCGTCTCGGTTGATCAACAATGTCGATCGCTAATGATCTACCGCATAGTTAGGTCGTCCAGGGTTTATATACGTTTCTCACGCACTGACAAAGAGGATCGCAAAAGGTTACTTATAGAAGCAAAGATGGGCTCGATGTAACCTTTGAAATAGACTTAGCTTCGCCCCTCGGAAGAAACAATCGCGTGTTTTCTAGTTTTCTGTTGTTTCGAGTTAACCCCTAGCGTACATAGTAGTAGCTTTAGAGTGCGTGAGATAATAAATACAGGGCTTAGTTGTGGTGTTGTTGAAGATTAAAAAAAACAAGAAATAAAATAAAATAAAAATCTCCGGTAAAGTTACCGTGCTTCTATGTATGCCACCGGTGGGAAGGAACAACCCCGGGCCCCCGTTGGTTCTGTAAGGCGGGATGGGATACATAACAGCACAGACTAAACCGGACTCTAGCGCAGTTCTTCCCTGTCCCTGTTCAAAGGCCGGGGTTCACCTCTTTCAGGTATTATAAAACTAGGTAGCAAGGACAGCACTAGTACAAGTACATTAGTACATTCATACATTCACTAAACCCCTTTTCTAACCTTTTAGGTACGTACTACCTTGCTAACGATATTTAACTAAGCGCTAGATGGATTCACCCGAAATTTGCTCAGAAAAAAACAATAACAGGTAATTGCTGGAAGGGTTTGCTCGTCATCGCTCATTTTACAATAACCGACATGTTCTAACGTTAGGAGCAATAGAGGAAACCCTTCCCCCTTCCTCGAACGAGCAGAAAGATCTGGGGATCGTTCCATTGCATACGAACAGTTCCATCGGAAGATGCAAGTAAAAGGGATCCGGCAGGTTGAAAGTTCGACCAAGATTCCCCAAGATTCCCCTGCTGCTGAGACATGCGTCCCGTCCTATCAGATCGGGAGAACTACGGCGTAGTAATATATTGTACCTACCTAACCTAAGATACCTTAAGTGTACAATATGCAGCCTTCGGTCCAATGTTGGTACCGCTTCAAGAACAATATAAGGAGCCTCCCCTTCTCATTTCCTAGTCTTGGCCAAGTCAGTACCGTATCTGCTCATTCACGCACGAAAATTACACCGCATAGTTTAGTCAATAGTGAAAACCAGCTCGGAGCTCCCAGCTCTTAACTCGGTTTCTCCCGTCTATCGGGCCATTGGGCGAAAACAGGGGCTAATTTGCCAAGGGACCGTTGCCTCAGAAGCATCCCCTGGTGGTACGTATGCAACGCAGACGGTACAGACAATACGACAACTCCTTATCGAAAAGCTTCTCAAACTCTTTTTGATATGGACGTAACGCAGTTAAGTACTCCGGGTACTCTGGCACAGCTGCCTTTTATGAAAAGACCTGTGTCAGGCTGTCAGCTCTTTTAAGCGGAGCAGCCGGCTACGAATACCTACCTAAGGTAGGCTTACTGGGACCCAAGATCTCATCAATGCTAGTGCTGGCGTTTGATACACAACACTTTCGCTAACTCTACCCTTTTCACCCCTGGGATCCATTGGCGTCAATTCAAAAATACCCTGGGAGACAAGGGTCATCCTTGACGCTATCCATAATGCATTTCGAAGTTGGATCCTAGGCGTTGATCAGCCTCTTCAAAATAGCCCTCCCATGATCCATCAATCTCAAACAGCTGCCAATGTCGTCGTTATCTTGACATTATCTAGGAGAGATGGAATTCTCCGGACCGCCATAGGTGTCACAACCGATAGTTTTGCGGCACATGGCATGTTGTCAATAATATGAATAACTAGATACCATGTAAGGAAACACCATTAATCCCTACAGAGTCCGAGAGGATCAGCTGTCAGTGGCTTAATAAACTCGCACCTTGTTCCTTTATTCCATTATACCTTCCGTTGAAACAGCGGGCGACTCACACATCCGCTCTTGTAGGAGTGATTTGAGTCTGTTTTCGGAAAGTATGTCTACTCAGTGGTCACAAGCCAGCACATCATCTATTAGCCTTCAGTAATCACAGCACAAAATGCCTATATCCTTAAAGTTTAAGGGACCCGAATCCTCCTTCAGGGATTGCAATTCTCCCCTATTATAGTATGCACCTGGCTAGTGCCGTTGCCAGACTACCACCGATGGAGGGTCATGCAGGCCGGATGCGTTCGTGACGCATGTCCCCGACTACCCCGTCCTAAGCAGACCGGGTTATGTATCAGATCCCGCCCTACCACAATTCTCTTATAATCCATAGTAGTACGCCTTTCCCGGACGTTTTGCAACCACGAATTCACGTTAACATCCTCTTGCTTGTCACGTCACCGCCTGAAGTCAGCATGTCACTGAGACCAAGTTCCTCTGGAGGCCCGAGTTCGAAGAGCTCAGCAAACAGCTTTAAGTATGACAAGAGGATTTCTAGGGACGATTCCTTTATAAATCATAGAACAGGTACTGGGCCGGGATTTAAACCGTATGGTTCTGCACGAGGGCAATTACCTACTCCGGAAGCAAGTCCACAGACGTCGCCTCAACCAAAGGTATCTATTTCAAATATTAGGATGCCCACTCCTGAATCTATTAACGAGATTCAACCCACGGAAATCGGCATGGCACTCGGGAGTCCTACAATGAATCCGGCGAGTGGGAGCTTGCGAACACCGCAGGCTCCAGTAAGGAATTGGCAAGGTTCAACTCCGTCTCTGGTTTCGCCCGCACCTGGGGTTAGCACTACTATTGGGTCTCCAGAAAAATCTCTGCGCAGGAAGCAGTCAGGGAGGTGGAGATTATTTGGAATGTTTGGGAGGAAGCAACCGGACCACCCGCCCCCGCCCCCGAGGGAGCTGAAAGATATACCCTTACCTAGACAGCCGACGGAAGCACCATCTAAACCACGGAATACCTCGAAAGTGGAGAGGAGTAATACTGTCGGTACGCGGAGAACACCAACGCAAAAGCCTATCGCACCCAGGTCTCAAACGATGCCTTACGATGGAGATAGTTCGGCACAGGAGTCAAAGTCAACGTTGAGAGGTGGGAGTAAAGAGACGCATGGGAGGATACCGATAGCGTTGGACAACAAGCCGGCCTCAAGCGGTCCCTTATTAGATGTAGAGATTCCTGAGATTACAATGGAGAGATATAGCGTCATGTTTGGAAGTGTCTTACAGTCACAGTCTTCCTTATTATCTCGGCGCCAAGGTAACGTCCAGAAGCTGAAAACCACCGACAATGCTACAATAAATGACAAGGTAAGTTCATATAAGCTTTTTTCGCGCCGTCCGCATGCTGACATTTTGAATAGGGGGAGAAACATTATGATATCCCGAGGAGAGTGTCATCTCCTGCGGGCATGTCACCCTCACTTGCTTTATTTCCTCCATCTACCGTCAAGAAGTCGACACAGACATCTCACAGCGCATCGTCGCGTTTAAGATCTAACACCTCTCCAGCAGAAGTTCGATCGCCTTCGAAAGTCAGCTTTGATCACATGACATCTCACCGAAGAAAGTCGTCCAAAGACGACGTGAATTCTCACCCTCACCAGGGGCCTCACCTGGGGCCCTCCGTCCACCGTTACCAAAAGGACAAGCTTACCATTGCGACCCTAGCTAGAGAAAGAGAGCAACAGCAAGCCGCGGCTAGGGAACACCAATTCAGCCCCGAAACCTCTAGTTTGATACTAGACTCTCCCACTCAGTTATCATCTCCCGAGATCGAAGTCGTCAGGTCGGAACCTGTACGAACAAAGGCCTCGTACATGCAAGAACCCAAGTGGCAAATGATGACACCGCCAAACCACACGTCTCCAACCGTACCATCTTCGTCAACGAGCGACAAAAAGAAAACAAACCCTCTCTCCCCTACCGCATCCACGCACTCGGATCTGAGCCGGACGCCCCAAAACTACGACGACGATGACGACGACGATGACGATGACGACATCGTATTAGACAGCTCCAAGATGGACCCTGTCGAACTGTCGATAGCGAGGCAGATCTCGATATCCAGACAGCAGCGCAAGATGCTGAAGCCCTTACACACGGGCTCGGTTCGGAGGCAGCGGCCGCCCATGCCTAAGATAGCGATGGCCCAGAACGAGCGGCTCGCCGAGACCAAGGCCTCGACGCCGACGATAGTCACCCCGGACGAGGAAGAGGCGGCGGAATCCCCCCTGGCGTATCATCGGAAAAGCGAGCGGGTCGTCCTGGACAGAGCGTAACGCGGCCAGCACGGTTCGGCTCGGATTGCATTTTTCTATTCGCTTCAGTCTTTACAGCGCTCTCCTTCCCTTGCCGTAGTTCCAGCACAGGGAGTTGAGTTCCATTTACCGACGACATTCACCCCCTTTTTTTTTTGGCTCCTTTCGCATTAAAGTTGCTTCGAATCGGCGTTCGCGGCGCCTCCCCTTGGATCATACAGTATCCAGTATTCAGGATTCAGATCTCGTATAGACGGGGCGAATGAAGAGGTTATCACGGAGACTTACTTACCTACTTACTATTATTATTGCTGCCTTCGTTTTTTTTATTTTTTTTTATGTGGTCCCTTCTTTTGGCTCGGAATATACCCCTTGGAGGAGAAAAAGATACCTACCTCCTATTCTTATGAAAACAGGAGTCTGCGACTCCGTCATTGTTACGCAGCTGTCAGCAGCTACCTACCTACTTACCTATACCTATACCTACCTACCTTAGGTACCTACTTTACTATGTCAGCGGCGAGAAGAGATAGAGTTTGGATTCTTTTGTGGGAGGGAGGCGTACGATACGATGGGCCTTGGATGGCAATCGCTTGGCGCCTCGTCTCGATTTAGATTTGGATGAATGAATCCCGATGGAAAGACTGATTGTCTTAGAATCGGGAGTTTTAGATTAAAGAAGGGGGCAAATTTGAAGCGAGATTGAGTTGCGCGATAGCTAGGAGACGAAGGAGAAAAAAAATATAAATCTAGTTCTTGGGTGGTTAGTTGGTTGGTTGGCTTAGAACAACACAACATAACACAACACGCCTATGCCCCCTATATAACAATATGCCCCCTTCAATGATAAGTTCCATGTGATATCAACGCGTCTTTCCATTCATATAGTATTAGGTATGCCAGCCCGTTTGTCGTCGAAGGGGGGGGGGAATATCTATCTAGCCATGTCCGCGTAACTCGCTCCGTTCCATCTTATCTCATCTTCAGTCCAGCTCAGCTCAGCTTAGTCTGCTTCTCTTCCTCTACCTTGACGGCATTCCTCCTGATGTTGTCAACGAATGACTGCTCACTCACATATAAGTCTCTCCTTTTCCCTCCCTCTCCCTACCCCGTAAGTGTTTAAGGGGGGCCAATGCCCCGCGGATATAGATAGACGAAAAAAATAAAATGAAAATAACTATCCCATATACATAGCCCCGCAACATACAAAGTTCCGTCCGCTATGCTAGAACAGCAACGCACCATGTCGCTTTAACTAACTAGCTAGTACTAGCTAGCAAACTAAATGGCGGTGGGAGGTAGGGAGGCGTTTACATGAGGACGCAGCACGAGTTCTGCTTTTTCGCTTGTTCTGCAGGGGTCAGTCAGCATTCTAAATTGTCTTATCCTATGCAAGATGAGGAGCAAAAAAAGAGGGGCGAAGGGAGGGTAGAAAGAAGGAGAAAAAAAAGTAAAAATAAAGTGACGTACGATAAAACATCTTGCTCTGGCTACTCAGGCCATCGCTCTTGGCGACGAGGTCGTCAATCTTCTCGCCGCGCTGAAGGACGCTCTCGATGGTCTTGTGGAGGGTGATCTTGGTCTCGTCGAGCTCGCGCTGGATCTTGAGGATGCTGTCGGCCTGGTGCGGGTCCTGGTACTTGGCAAGGTAATCCTTGAGCTCGGGCATGGACACCTGCTGGCCCGAGGACCACGACGACCGCGGGTGCGCCGATAGGAACTCGTCGACGATTTTGGACAGGAGCTGGTGCGCCACGAGCGCCGGGTACTGGTGGTCCGACATGATGATACCGCACACGCCCTCGGTCCGCCCGTACGCGTGGAACGTGTAGTCTGCTCTGCTGGTTTAGCCGATCTACTCCTAGTAGTTTATGGGTATTTCCTGCCCCTTCCCTCGGGGAGTGTGGCTAGCGCACCTTGCTCTTCGACGTCTTGTCGTTGTCCGGGTCTCGTCCGCTCCGCTACCGTCTTCGCAAACAAGGTCATAAACTCGCCATAGCTAGATGGAGTGTCAGTAAGTAAACCACCCTTTTTACATTTGTATCGTAAATAGGGAACGGGAAAAGGAAGACAGGCAGGCGGATTGTTTCGGGGGGATTTCGTACTTTTGACGGGTAAAGCGCGAGTAGGCGCTTAACTCCTTCTCGGCGACTAGCTCGACGCCCGGCTTGGTGTCGTTCTGGATGATCTACAATGACGAAGAATATCTCGTTAGTCCATTGATGACGTATGCGTATTTTATAGAAATTTGGATATATGTTCTCCCAATATTCGTGGTCGGATATTGGGGTTGGCAAAAGAATAAAAGAAAAAGCTGGTCGCATATAGACATACCCCAATGTAATGTAGCTTCATGATGACAGATAGATAAGAGACGGTGGGTGTGGATTCGAGGGGGAGAACGGATACGATAGTGGTGGTGGATATGGCAGTTGATTTTTTTTTGGTTTATATCAAAAAATAGACTATTATTCCCTCTTTAACAAAGCAATGAATTCAGGAGAGCAGTTTCCAAAAAGGAATGGAAGTTTAGGTTATCCAAGATCAGTTGGGAAATATCAAGAAGGAGTTAACATGGAAGTCGACATGGGAGAGGTTGAATTGAACATGGATCTGGAGGTGAAGTTGGTGTTACAGCCTTTGTAAATTGTCACATGTACCTAGCCTAGTAAACTACATGTAGTAAGTACCTCTATACCTAATGCATTATGCATACCGCTTTAGGAGTGACTTGAGTGGGGCCGTTGTCTCCGTTGGCGGGGTCCAAATCCTGGGGAGCCACTGTTACACTGTTACATAGGACAAAGTTAGTGAAGTATAAAAGCTCTAGGGGTGGTATTTAGCAGTTTAGGTGCTTGAATCCAGCCCCCTAGTAAGCACTACAGAAGACACAATAGAAGATCACCTAACCTGGACAAGTCATCGGCGAAGCAGTCATCAAGAAAAACCCGTTTGTATGTAATCACGGCTCCGTAACCTGTAAAAAGAGATGGGTCACATCTCGAAAACCGGGTCTTAAATAATTCATCAACTACTTCGCAACTTTGAAGTTGACATAAAAAGAAGTGCAACAGCCCACACTACATAGACCGATCTATAACTCGGTTCACTTCAGACAGATCATTACACTAAAAAAATAAAAATATATAAATATAAAAAAATGCCTTCTATGAGCGAGGCGGAAGCCAGATGGCGCGAGCAGTTTGCCGCCATGAAAACCGCCCTCGAAAATTTAAAGCTACCTGAAAAGAAGCAACCCATCGAACCAGAATTCGACCTAGACTTCGATCTTGACGATGAAGGTTTCACCTCTGGCAACAGCGGTGATGACGTCTGGGACTTCATAGACGATAGCGAGGAAGACTTGTACAGCAGCGATTTCGCTGAGGAATCCAATGCCCAGGTCGACGGTGGAAGCTCAGGTTTGGCTTGGTTTGCAGAGCAGTGTTCGACTATCGCTTCTAAGAACGGATTATCGCCGGACGTCTTCCAATCACAGATTCTGGAAATTCTAGCATCTCAGCGATCTGAGGATGACTTGCAGTCTTCACTAACTGATCTTGTTGGATTTGACGACTTCGACTTTATCATTGAAGTGCTATCTCGTAGGCATGAAATTACTTCAAGCTTCACTTCACAGGAGGCACAAAGGTCAACAGGGCGACTCTTAACCAAAGCCGAGAGAGAAAAGGCCCTTCAGCAAAGAGATTTCGAACATAAGAATGCTACTCTGGCCCCTAGCATGCATAAGGAGACGCAATACCCGCATATATACAAATCATATAATGCGGGAAACACCTTAAGCCATACTGGAAGCAAGTATGGTATGCCAGATGGTACCGAGCGTAAGCTACACGACAAGTATGAGGAGTTTATAGTTCCTGCTGGGAAACCCGGCACGCTTCTTCCTGGGCAGAAGCTCGTGAAGATAGCAGACATGGATGGCCTTTGCCGGCGAACATTCAAAGGCTACAAGACACTGAACAGGATGCAAAGCCTGGTCTATCCGGTAGCCTACAAAACCAGCGAGAACATGTTGATCTGCGCTCCTACTGGTGCAGGTAAGACAGATGCGGCCATGCTAACGATACTACAAACGATCACCCAGTACGTAACGCCAAATCCTATCGAGAACACAGAAGCAACGGAGTTTGCTGTTAATGCCCAGGATTTCAAAATCGTTTATGTTGCTCCCATGAAGGCCCTTGCTGCGGAGATTACCGAGAAGCTGGGTAAGCGTCTCGCGTGGCTTGGTATACGCTGTCGCGAATATACGGGAGATATGCACCTTACCAAATCCGAAATTGTGCAAACGCAAATCATCGTCACCACGCCCGAGAAGTGGGATGTTGTTACAAGAAAGGGTACCGGGGATACCGAGCTCGTCCAAAAGGTTAGGTTGCTTATCATTGATGAAGTCCACATGCTTCACGACGAGCGAGGTGCTGTCTTAGAGTCTTTGGTAGCGCGGACGGAACGACAGGTCGAGAGCACACAATCCCTGATTCGTATTGTTGGACTTAGTGCAACCCTTCCCAATTATGTCGACGTTGCCGACTTCCTCAAGGTCAATAGATATGCTGGGCTTTTTTACTTTGACGGCTCTTTCCGTCCAGTTCCTCTCGAGCAGCATTTCATCGGTGTCAAAGGCAAGGCCGGCTCAAGGCAGTCCAGGGATAACCTTGACACTGTAGCTTTTGAGAAGGTTAAAGACATGCTAATAGAAGGCCATCAAGTTATGGTGTTTGTCCATTCTAGAAGAGATACTCTTCTTACTGCCAAGATGCTTCACAAAAAAGCTACCGAGGACAACTGTGCTGACCTCTTCGATCCCGCCGGGCATCCGTACTTTGATCAAGCCGTCAGGGACATGAAATCTTCAAAGGCACGTGAGCTCAGAGACCTTGTACCCAAGGGCCTAGGTGTGCACCATGCTGGTCTGACCCGATCCGATAGGAATCTCATGGAGAGACTCTTTGCCGAGGGCGTCATGAAAGTACTCTGCTGTACGGCAACACTCGCTTGGGGTGTTAACTTGCCGGCCGCGGCAGTTGTCATCAAGGGAACCCAGGTCTATAGCGCACAGGATGGAAAGTTCATCGACCTGGGTATCCTCGACGTTCTTCAGATCTTCGGCCGTGCTGGACGACCTCAGTTTGAAGACACTGGAATTGGCATGATTTGCACGACTCAAGACAAGCTGGATCATTATCGGCGCTCAGTCACCGCCCAGCAACCTATCGAGTCAAAATTCTCTTCCAAATTAGTCGACAACCTTAATGCTGAGATTGCTTTAGGTACTGTTACCTCCATCCCAGAAGCAGTGCAGTGGATCGGCTATTCTTATCTCTTCGTTCGGATGCTAAGAAGCCCCATGACCTACGGGATCGAATGGGCTGAGATCAGAGATGACCCAAATCTCGTCCAAAGGCGACGGCAGCTTGCTATCCAAGCTGCGAGAGTTTTACAGCAAAGCCAAATGATTATCTTCAATGAGGTTACCGAAGAGCTAAGAAGCAAAGATATCGGCCGCATTGCTAGCCAATACTACATCCAGCAATCAAGTATACAAATCTTCAACTCGTTAATGAAACCTCAGGCAACAGAGGCAGACAACTTAAAGATGATCAGCGAGAGTGGAGAATTTGATAACATACAGTCTAGAGACAACGAAGCCGACGAATTGACTAGGTTGAGGCATGACGAAAACGTGGTATTCTGCGATCCTGGCCGTGGAATTGACACGCCCCAAGCCAAGACGAATATTTTGCTTCAGTCGTACATCTCTCGAGTACAACCGGAAGACTTTGCATTATCGAACGATCTAAACTATGTAGCTCAACAATCCGGACGAATTTGTCGCGCCTTATTCCAGATTGCGTTGAATCGACGATGGGGTCATCAATGTCTAGTTCTACTAACGCTGGCAAAGTCCATCGAGAAACGTGTTTGGCCGTTTCAGCATCCATTACATCAATTCGACTTGCCTAAGTCGGTGTTGAATCAAATCGATGAGAAGGACGTTTCTATCGAAGTCCTACGTGATATGGAGAACGCCGAAATTGGTAACCTAGTTCATAATAACAATGCCGGCAAGAAGATAGGGAAGATTCTTGACCATTTTCCGATCGTATCGGTAGAAGCCGAGATTGCTCCCTTGAACCGAGATGTCCTAAGGGTTAAGCTTTTCATCACGCCGGAATTCACCTGGAGCGACCAAATACACGGAACGTCTGAATCTTTCTATATCTGGGTTGAGAATTCCGAGACGTCTGAGATTTACCACCACGAGTTCTTCATACTTAACAGGAAGAAGCTCTATGATGACCACGAATTGAACTTTACAATTCCTCTATCAGACCCTCTACCGAACCAGATATACGTTAGGGCAGTGTCGGATAAATGGCTTGGAGCAGAGACGGTAAACCCGGTCTCTTTCCAGCATCTTATTCGCCCAGACACGGAGAGCGTGTACACCGATCTACTCAACCTTCAACCACTGCCTATTAGTGCTCTTAAAAATGCAGCTTTGGAGGAGATCTACGCGAAGAGGTTCCAATACTTCAACCCAATGCAAACGCAGATATTCCACACATTGTATCACACGCCAGCCAATGTCTTATTAGGATCCCCCACTGGTAGTGGTAAGACTGTCGCAGCAGAGTTGGCTATGTGGTGGGCATTCCGCGAGCGCCCAGGCTCCAAGGTCGTGTATATCGCCCCGATGAAAGCTCTAGTTCGCGAGCGAGTAAAGGATTGGGGCGCTCGACTAGCTGGACCACTGGGTCTTAAGTTGGTTGAGTTGACGGGTGATAACACGCCAGATACGAGGACGATTAAAGACGCCGATGTTATTATCACTACACCTGAGAAGTGGGATGGTATCTCTCGTAGCTGGCAAACCAGAGGATACGTCCGTCAAGTTTCACTTGTAATCATTGACGAAATCCACCTGCTTGCCGGAGACCGAGGTCCAATTCTGGAGATTATCGTGTCTCGTATGAATTATATCGCACAATCTACCAAGAATGCCGTGAGGCTTCTCGGGATGTCCACCGCCTGCGCGAACGCGACAGACTTGGCGAATTGGCTTGGAGTAAAGGAAGGTCTGTTCAATTTCCGTCACTCTGTACGACCGGTACCATTGGAACTATACATCGACGGGTTCCCGGAAGTAAGAGGGTTCTGCCCCTTGATGCAATCTATGAACCGACCAACTTTCCTGGCCATCAAGACTCACAGTCCTGATAAACCTGTAATTGTCTTCGTGCCATCACGACGGCAGACCAGATTAACTGCGAAGGATTTGATCAACTACTGTGGCATGGAAGACAATCCCAGGCGTTTCGTCAATATGTCGGAGGAGGATCTTCAGCTTAACCTGAGCAGGGTTAAAGATGATGCACTCAAAGAGGCCATAAACTTTGGGATCGGGCTTCACCACGCAGGTCTCGTTGAATCTGATCGGCAACTGGCGGAAGAACTCTTTCTTAACAACAAAATCCAGATTCTAGTTGCAACAAGCACATTGGCTTGGGGTGTTAACCTTCCTGCCCATCTTGTTGTAGTTAAAGGCACCCAATTCTACGACGCAAAGATCGAAGGCTATAAAGATATGGATCTCACAGATGTTCTGCAAATGTTAGGTCGAGCTGGTCGCCCGCAATTTGACAATTCTGGCGTGGCGCGCATTTTCACCCAAGACGCGAAGAAAGATTTCTATAAGCACTTCTTACATACTGGATTCCCGGTTGAATCATCATTACACACGGTCCTCGACAACCATTTGGGTGCTGAAATATCGGCTGAAACGATCACAACTAAGCAGGACGCACTCGATTATTTAACTTGGACCTTCTTCTTCCGCCGGCTTCACAAGAACCCTTCGTACTATGGACTTGAGATTTCTTCCGAGGAGCACAACACCATTGCCGCCCAGCAACTTGCCAACGATTTTATGATTGATATGGTCAACAAGTCGTTGGATGAACTTGCGGCTTCGAAGTGCGTTGAGCTATATCCCAATGGAGATGTAGACCCAACACCACTGGGTAAGATCATGAGTTACTACTATTTGTCGCACAAGACTATCCGCCATCTCGTCAAGAATACAAAGCCAAAAGCAAGCTTTTTAGACGTCTTGTCCTGGATGTCCCGCGCGACGGAATACGATGAACTCCCTGTTCGACACAACGAAGATCTTATTAATGCGGAGCTCTCGAAGAATCTCCCTTTCGAAGGTAGCAGTTTTGACTTGCCGATGTGGGATCCTCACGTCAAAGCCTTCCTCCTTCTACAAGCACACATGGCACGTATTGATCTTCCCATCACCGATTACGTCGGTGACCAGACGAGCGTCTTGGACCAAGCCATTCGTATCATACAAGCCTCAATCGATGTGTTGACAGAGCTAGGATACCTGTCCAGCTGTCTCGAGATGATCAAGCTGCTCCAGTGTGTCAAGTCAGCTCGTTGGCCACAAGATCCACCCTTGTCTATTCTACCAGGGACCAGCGACGATAACTTGAGCAATAATAAGACTACCCTCCAGAAGCTAAGCAGCCTCCCCAGAGCACAGGTCGAGGATCTTGCTCAGAAACTTCATATTCCGAGTTCGCAGCAAAGCCGCTTCGTCCGCGCGGCATCCATCTTGCCCAACGTTAACGTCAAGGTTGAAGACGTCACAGCGCAGTCCCTCAGCGTCTCCCTCAAGCGTCTCAACCCCGTCGTCGAACGTGAGGCCCGCATCTACGCGCCGCGGTACCCGAAGCCCCAGACGGAGAGCTGGTTCGCCATCGTCTGCGACGTCGCGCGGGACGAGGTCCTAGGCGTGAAGCGCGTCTCCTGGAGCCAGGGGCAAAACTCCAACTCCAACTCCAAGTCTAAATCCAAATCTCACGCCCAATCCAACGCCGACGCTAAACCCAACACTATACAACCCGGCTCGAAGCCGACGGCTAAAACCACGCTCCGACTCCCCGACCCCGATAAGGACGGCAAGGCGAGGAAAGTCGATGTCCTGGTCCTGAGCGACGCGTATATAGGCCTCGAGTACAGAGTTATGGGCGTGGAGATCCCGGCCCTGCCGAAGGTCGATGATGATGTTGATAAGTCGAAGAAAGGGTGGCAGGGACAGGAGCAAGGGCAGGGGAGCTCGGTGTAGAAGGGTTAGCTAGCTAATATATGCAAAGGGATGATGGGGGTATTATGAAATACGTTGTGCATATAGAGATTGGCTTGAATTATTGGTCATTGCAAAATGTAAATACATACATGCCTAGAATATCCCGGGTAATTCACAAAGGGAATTGTTATATGTAAGCTCTGCTATAGTCCTGATATTCTAGTCGTTGTAACTCGGACTCAGCCCGCATATAGACATCTTCGTAGGTTATTTTCACGTTGGCAATTCGTACCTCTTATTACTAAAAACACGGAGTCTCTTCGTAACTCAACACTGACAGCGGCTTGGTTGTTCGTGTGTAGGTATTTTCCCTGCCTAAGGTACACAGATCCATGTCTTGTTCGCTCAAAATGCCTATACGCAACTCCACACTCCGATAAGATTATTGCCCGAGCTACAAGATAGGGGGCACCTTATATATAACCGCTTCCTAGGGGGTAGACAATACGACCACATGCAAATCGCCACAAGGAAAAACCGACAAATAACACCAGCAAATCCGTGACTGGACGAAAAAAAGAGGAAAATTATGACAGGGAATAACACACGACCAAAAAAACTCATCATAGTAATTCGTAAGCCATTCGTATCTCGTGTGCGAACCAAACAACCAAACAACCAACCAATCGATCGATCGTCGGGACGTGATGTGACTAGGAAGAGAGAACAACGGGAATGATGAAATAAATAAAATACTACCTCATAAAAAAAAACTCCAAAAACGACCAAGGAACCAAACCAAACCCAACATAACATAACATGACACATGACGATGACCTTTGAACCCGATGCCGAATTCCAAATATGCATATTTTTTTTTCTTTTCCAAACGCCGTACTCGATGTCGATTATTAAGAAAAGAAAAGGGGGGTTGGGTATTTCGCCATGCTTCTTCCGGTTAATATGATAGGTACCTATACCAAGAGAACTTTCGTTTTCTGCCCTTGCTAGGAGAGGGGTGTGATACAGGGGAAAACTAAGGTCCTCCAGAGTCCAAACCGGCCAAGAGGGGTGTGGGTTGGTGCTTTGATACGATATTCGTTGAATAAGGGTGAGTCGTAGAGCTTTGGAGCTTATTAGCTTTGGAACTTGATTTTTTTTTAGAAAAAAAAAAATCCGGTCCAGCTCGTCTTAGTTCGTTAGCAACACTTTCTCCCCCTCCGTCCCTGTTCCTCGCCTTGTCGCTGCTGCTCTCCGCCTCCCGCATTCGGGTTCTCCACCGTAACAGCCGGCGAGAAGCCCGGGGAAGAGAACAGCCAGCTCCGACGATCTTTGCCGACCCGGAAGCTGCCGCGAGGATTCGCGCCCTCGAAGTATCCCGCATCCGTACCGCTCTCGTATCCGGGGGTACCGGGTGTTGCGGTGGCCGCTAGGATGGCCTGCTGCATCTTGCGGTTCTGCTCGACGAGCTTGCGCGTGACGACCCGGAATACCTCCTCTACGCCCTCGCCGCTCTCGGCGCTGATCTCGTGGCACGCGTCCCAGCCGACTTCCTGGCCCCAGAACCCGCTGCTGCGCTTGCTACTCGGGCTACGGGGTTCCTGCGCGGTCGATGCGGCGGGGGTGACTACCACGCTCGACTGGCTGACGCCTGGTCCTGGTGGTAAGGTCGTGAGGCCTGATTGCGTCGCGGTCGGTGGAGGTGTCGAGCCGAGACCCGGTGTAAGATTCTCGGCGACGTAGGCTATGCACCGTTCGAACGGTACTTCGCGACGGGTGGGGTCGCGGGCGACGATGTCGGCTTTAGTTCCCACGACGTGGAGGACGATATCAGGTGGTAAGTTACGGCGTAATTCTGTTAGCCACACACCCATTTCGGCGAAGGACTGTGCGTCGGTGATGCTATAGCAGAGGATGCAGGCGTTAGCTCCACGATAATAGAGTCGCGATATCGAGCGGAATCGTTCCTGTCCGGCTTTATTGTTACGTAAATGTTAGCTTTCAAAAACATGACTTGTTATTAAAACTAGGTGGAGGAATGAGATATGAGATATGACCTCGAGATGAGATAGAAGATATGAAGCATAAGGGGAGAATTAGGAGAATTAAAGTAGTACCTGTATCCCATATCTGTAAGCGGACGACAGTATCAGTGTCACCGTCTACGACCCTCTTGGTCATAAAACTAGCGCCGACGGTCGAAGTATTTTGGGCGGGATTGAAGGCGCCCTTGCAATACCGCGTTACTAGCGAAGTCTTGCCCACGCCTTGGGAGCCGAGGACGACGATCTTGGCCTCGAGGGAGGACATATTGTGTAGTCGAGCTACGATGCCACGATGTCACGATGCTACGATAATGGAGTCGCCAGGCTGAAGTATAGGGTTTCAGTCGGGAAATATAATGTAATGTATGTTGAAATAAGTCAGCGGATGGATTGACCCGAAGTAAGGTCGAAGCGTCCGTTATCAATGATGTCGCACTGAGACAACAACCTTTTTATCGTATTGCACTGTAGGTACCTATGTACGCGGTGTTGTGCTGTGCTGCATCTGATAAGAGGTACCTAAGGTATCGGGACTTTTTTTTATCACAATCGGAGGCGGGAGGCGGGAGGCGGAACGAATAGGTAATTTCGGATGCGATATTAAGTTTGACAGATACCTCCAGATAGATAATTCAAAGCAGCCGTTGGTAGCTGCTAGGTACCTTAGGTAGATAAGGTAAAGTAAGTAGCAACTCGGTGCTGTCGAGTGAGAATTGTAAGTAGGTATTGTTTGGAAGTTTGCAAGTTATCGAGCAGCTTTGTGGCGGCGTGGAACAATGTCTCGTCTTATTAATATTACCTGTTACTAGGCGCCGATGAAAGAAGGTGTGCAACAAGGATCTTTTGAGGCTCGTTCAGCATTATCCTTTTAATACAAATGCTTTTTTCTCGTCGTTCTGACTGTTCTGTTCTGTTCTGGTCTCACTGTTCTGACTGCATCTGATTTTGGACTCGGTCAAAATAAGACGGGTAACTGACTCGTCACATAGTCATGGTCACAACCCCCATTTTTAAGGTGTGACGAATGAATTCCCGACGGGTTGGGGGTAAAAGCTGGGACGAACTGGGGATAGGCTCCTGTCAGGTGCCAATTTCGCCAATCTCACCGGGGAATAGCAACATGTTGGATAAAGCTGCTGACATGGTAGCTTTTAAGTAACGTTAGGTAGGTAGGTAGCGTAGGATGATATGAATTTAGAATGATTGGAAACTATGAATAGATATCTTATGTTTTTCTTTTTTCTTTTTTCTTGTTGTTCTTTTACGACCTTGGAGGTCTTGTCTTTGGAAAAGTTGTATTGTGTGAAAAGGTTAAAATAAATCAAGTATCGCAAATACCTAATGCAAATCAGATCGGTTAGGGACCTCTTGACCTCATAGCCCCTCAATTTGTACCTAACCTACCTCACCTACCTTACCTAACGTCCAGCTTGAGTCACGTGGCGTGATTACTTATAAGCTACGTATGTCCTCATACACCTACCTAAGGTAGCATTAACAAAACCACAAGCTCCAAAATTATCAAGATAGACCATTACCTAATGGGAATAGTAGAAGACATAACGAACAGAAATGGTAAAGAAGCCCCAGCTAACTAGATCCACTAACCAATAACGGACAGCATATTTCCAAGAGCAACAACCTGGAGGCGTCTAAAACCCCCGCTATATTTTCTCCCGACGCCCGAGGGTCGGGGTCTCCAACTTCCCAAGTCTCCAACCCAGCTTCGGCCCCCCGTTACGACGCTACCCCTAGACCTGAGTCGCTGTTATCCGCTGGCGAACCGAATGCCGGCAGTAAGGTATTTATTAATCTTATGAGAAGCCTCAATGGCTATTCTTTATTCTTTTTAATTTTTTTCCTATTATTATCTTCCATATTAAAAACATTCGGCGTTTTGCATCGACCGGTTTCGAACCTGCTACGTCTTCGTAATCCTTTTTGTATCATATAGCAGTTACAGACAGTGTTGCCGAATTATCATCCCCTACCTCCTATTGAATTGCTTTGACACGAGGCATAGCCGAAATACGTCATTGTAGAATTTGTTGTTTTTTTGGAGCAGACGTGTTCGCCATGCTTTCTGGAGCTGAGGTTGCTAAGCACAACAGCAAGGAATCTTGCTGGGTGGTTATTCATGTAAGTCGTTTAGAAGCGCACAGTGGTTCGCGTGGAAGATCAATGTCTCACCGACTTCATTTCTCAGGGCCACGCCTATGATGTCACGGAATTCTTGCCAGGTTAGTATTCTCACAGCATCCCGTATACCGACACCGCGGGGCTGACGTCATTTATATATAGAACATCCTGGTGGAATGGGCATTATCCTGAAGTACGCCGGCAAAGATGCGACAGAAGAATTCGACCCCATACACCCTCCGGATACCCTGGACAAATATCTAGATAAATCGAAGCATTTAGGACCTGTTGACCCAAATACCGTTGAAAAGATCAAGAAAGAAGACGATCCCGAGGAAGCAGAACGGCAAAAGCGAATTCAGAATAAACCGCCATTGTCACAATGCTACAACCTAATGGACTTCGAAGCGGTGGCCAAGGACGTTATGAAGAGAGGTGCTTGGGGATACTATTCCAGTGGTGCAGATGACGAAATAGTATGTTCTTGTCTCTCGACCGTTAATACGTAATGCAATATATGCTAATAAATCTACAAAGACGCTCCGAGAAAACCACGAAGCCTTCCACAGGATATGGTTCAAACCTAGGGTCCTAGTCGACGTCAAGAAAGTAGATTTCTCCACTACTATGCTTGGCACCAAAGTCGACATTCCTTTCTACGTTACGGCAACAGCGTTAGGCAAGCTGGGACACCCGGAGGGCGAGGTCTTGTTAACCAAAGCCGCTAAGAAGCACAACGTCGTGCAGATGATTCCCACGCTGGCGTCCTGCTCGTTCGACGAGATCGTAGATGCCGCGGAGGGAGCCCAGGTACAGTGGCTGCAGTTATACGTCAACTCGGACCGGGCGATCACCGAGCGCATCGTCCGGCACGCCGAGGAGCGCGGGTGCAAGGGGCTGTTCATCACGGTCGACGCGCCGCAGCTGGGCAGGAGGGAAAAGGATATGCGAACTAAGTTTACGGACCAGGGGTCCAACGTCCAGACTGGCCATCAGACGGATAACTCGCAGGGCGCCGCCCGCGCCATCTCGTCGTTCATCGACCCCAGCCTCTCGTGGAAGGACATCCCGTGGTTCCAGTCCATCACCAAGATGCCCATCGTGCTCAAGGGCGTGCAGCGCGTCGAGGACGTCCTCAAGGCTATCGAATACGGGGTCCAAGGTGTCGTATTGTCGAACCACGGCGGCCGGCAGCTGGATTTCTCCCGGTCCGGCATTGAAGTGTTGTCGGAGACGGTACCGGTCCTACGGGAATTAGGACTCGAGGGCCGCATTGAAATTTTCGTAGACGGAGGCGTGCGGCGCGCCACGGACATTATCAAGGCGCTGTGCTTGGGCGCCAAGGGCGTGGGTATCGGTCGTCCGTTCTTATACGCCATGTCGGCATACGGCCTGGACGGCGTTGACCGAGCTATGCAGCTCCTCCGCGACGAGATGGAGATGGCGATGCGCCTGATCGGGTGCACTAGCGTCGACCAGTTCAACTCGTCGCTCGTCGATACGCGAAACTTGAGCAGCCACGTTACGGGTGTGCCTCGAGACTATCTCGGCCACAAGGTATACGATCCGCTTGTTACACCAGCGTTTAAGCCTCCTAAATCTAAGCTATAAAGCTATGTAGCTTAGGGGAGCCTACATACCTATCGAACGTTCCTGACGAGGTGGGGAGCTGAAGATAGTAGTATTGAAGATACACCGAGCCTAGACTTCCATTGCAGGGACGAAGAAAAGTAAGAACGAAGAGAAATATGAACAGAGGAAAAAAATTTATTGGATCGTTATTCGCCTAATATAGTGCGAGGATGAGAATATGAATAAGAATGGATATAAACAGGTATTACAAAGCATCATAAGTGCTAATATACCGCCTCGCGAGACGCGTTCCATCATTTGATGATAGAAAGTAGTTGGGGAATCAAAAATTTGTGTAAGAAATCGTCATAAAAAAATGACCAGCTAAATTCCTTTAGTATGGTCATTGTAGCCAGATCAGTCGTTCGTTGTTGTTGTATTCAAAAAAAAAAATCAAGTGCCCGGATACCAATTCCCACATTGGAAAATCAAAGAGCAACAAAACTCGAGAAAAGATCTGATAACAAGCGGTCGGTTCGTTAGGTGGCCACACCGCTGCCGCTTGGCCCGCTTAATACTGCATCCGCAGGTTTTTTCCCTCTCAACTCCTTGAACCGCCGAGGCTCCTCAAGCAGATCCAGCGCCCTCTCCTTTTTACTCTTACGTCCGACTTCTCCAGCTCGTTCCATATCCTCAAGATCACTTATATCGTCCGAGCTAAACGAGCTCGCGCTAGGGCTACGGTTCAGCACCATATTAATCGTGCGACCTTCCCTCTTCTTCACCTTGACCTGGGCCGCTTTTAATTTCTGGTGTTCTGGATCGTCGCACGGTAGTGTCACGATATCGAGACCTGGAAAGTTACGCTCTAGCAGCTTTTTCAGGTCTGGTAGCACCGATTTATCGGGACGGTATGTACCGCTGTCATTATCAATAATCAACTGGTAATACTCGGGCCTAGTAGGTGGACTTTCTTTGGGTGGTCCTCCCTGGATATGTTCTTCAGGGTGAGTAGGCTCGCGGGGTTCGGGATCAGCGCTTCCTCTTGGTTTTTTCAGCTTGCGGATGAAGAACTCTCCTGAGCAAGCGATATATATCGCGGCGTCGCTGTGCATAGTGTGTTTACTGAGAAGGTCGATACCAAATTCCTTTCCGGTTTCTGTAAACCTCATGATCCCGTCTAGAGTGATCACATATGTAAATATCCGACCCCCTTCGTCGAAATGTGCCATCTTCAGGAATTGGAGACTGGCTTCCTCCGAGCACGGTTCAAAAGCACCCCAAAGCGTACCGCTATCGAAGTTGTATATGCGGTGGTGTTGGTGGTGGAGAGCCTTGTTCAAAATCTTACCACGTAGTCCACGACTCCTGAATAAAAGTCCGATGATAGGCCGGAATTCGACGTATCTATGGTACAATCTCTCTGGGACCGGACCGGCTAGCTGGATCTCGTTGGCCTGGAAATCGTATTTTTGAGTTCTTCTGTCAGCCTGCTTGCCATTACGATGAGACGCAGATGTCGCTGCATCTGCATCGTGTTCATGTGAGTCATCAGCCTCGTCCTTGTTCACCTTGATACCTGTCATCCGGCCGATCATAGGCGAGAAGTGCTTGAAGTAGTAAGTGGGACCAACGGTATACATTTGGCCGTAAGGCGGATCCGACTTGCCTGAAACTACGGCACTTATGTATAGCCTCGGGGTCAAAGAGACATCTTTGGTGAAAGCACTCGCACAAGCCTTGAGAATATATGCGCGCTTGCTACCACTGCGCTTCTTGACCTCGAATTCCTGGCCTTCAGGTCCAATGCCTTCCCAATTCTCACTAACGCGATTGACTAGAATGGTCACATTACCGAGCCTATCGTTGTGATCCGGCCAGTCTTCATCGTATAAACGGCATTTTAGCTTGAAACCAGACGATGGGACATTGGCCACAATCCAATCCTGTTCCCATTGTGGTTCAAGAGTCTTCCTTATCGTGCGCGTCCGATAAACGAGATCCGGGTCTTCCTTATGTCTTTTCGGCAGCGAAGTTGTTAAGGTAGCGGTTAAAAAGGGATCCGACGACCCCGTACTAAGATCGGCAGCGGGTAGGTTCTCAGCGCGATGAAATGTAAATTTCACAGTATATCCCTGAGGAGCATCGGGGATTGGTGTAGGGTCAAAGCCGCCGGGAGGCGTAGTTTTAGTCTTGATTTTCTCCTTCTGCTCTTTAAACTTGTGTTTAAGCGTATTGGTACGAGGGAGAGGACCGTCTAACTTCTCATTGGTGGCGTCTGGGTGTGGATGAGCTTCGTCTTCAGGTGTTGGATGGTCGTCGGAGACCTGTTGGACATTCTTCTCATTGTTGACCCCATTAGTGGTTCCCGCTCGCGACACCGGGTCTTGGCTCCGCGGCGCAGGATTAGCCCCCTTTTCGACTTCGACTGGAGCAGACATGTCGGGCAATTGAATCGCTAAACACTGAATGCCGAATGATGTCAAGCGTGTTAATTTCTGCCGGCCCGTCTGCTAGCTCCGGAAATAGGAGCGACGGGCTGAGCGCGGACAAAAAACTGTCCTACTCTTTAGGTGCTTGTTTCGGTTCGGGATTCCGAAAGGTACGAACGATGATGGATGCCAAGGCGGGCCGCAAGTTTGGAGAATTGCTTGGTATACCTAAATGATCGGTGGTGGGCTTGTGTTTCTCCACACGAGGGAGCGACAGGTAAGACTCGAACGACAGATGGGTAGAAACTGATAAATAAGAAGAAGAAAAAAGGAAAAGGCAGCTTTGTTTTTTTTCTTTTTGGTTTGCCTCTCAGCTTGCTAGCAGGCGCGGCAAATAATAGACAATTATCGCGAATGAAGATGGCGCTCAAAAACAAAACGAATAAAAATTAGAGTTATAAGATTGAATTGTAGATGATTAGGTACAAATTGACAATCGGAAAAAAGAAATGGAATTAGAAAAATGAATCGGTTTGCGCGACAGCATATTCAAATGTCTTTTTTTCCTTTCTGGGTTATTGCAGCAATGCCGCTTTGCCGGTTGGGTTCTACCCATCAGCCATCAGCATTTGACATGTACCCGGGTATCGGAATTATAGTGGACAATACACCTCCGCCAGGATCTTATTTGTCTAGCGTCTCCACCGTTCCATACTTTGGTCTTTCAAGTAACTTATAAGGTAATTTCTATGTAAAAATACGTTGTAAATTCAAGATGTCTTTCTTCGCACAAGCCACAAGACTGAAGATTCTAGATTAGCAAGTATAATCCAGGGAATTTCCCATATAAAACCCCTTAGTAATTACTTGCTGAATATGTATGGGCAGATGGGGCAATGGAGACGCTAGACAAGTAAGATCCTGGCGGAGGTGTATATGGTGCAATAGGTAGGTATATGTATGGTTCCATTAAGTGGCTGTGAAGATGAAAAATAAAATGGAACGTTCAAGGTATGTTAGCGGGATAACCAAAGCTTAGCGGAAGCATTGGACGAATCAAGTCAATTCATTGGGTAATGATCGATCCAGGGATGCATGCTTAGTTCCGGATGCCCCATCAATCCTTCTCCCAAAGCTTGTTGAATTCAGCTGCGACCATGTGGCTGTTCTGGATCCGCTTCCAGGGCTGCAGATGCCTAAAGGTGACCAGCCACCTTCTTCCCCCCACAGTGCCGACTTTCCGATCTCTCATCAAATTGTTAAGTTCCGGCTTGAGCTTTGGCATCATCTAGGTACCATTATCCTGAGGACAATCCTACCTCGGTACATTACCTATATGCGTTTAATCACGCGTTGCTAACCTTATGTTATGGATATTATCAGCTTTACTTCTATACTCAAGTAGAGAATCTGTTGCCAATTAGCTGCTCTATTTACCGCCTGATCTTTTCTTGCTCTTTCTCTTCTCAGCTTACCCTACTCGGAACTTGTTATGGGTATATGTATATCTACTATATCTACTCCCCATATACCCTTTGCTTATGGTAAGAGTTCTGTGCAGAAGTCGACGCAATGACCCAGGCTCTCGACGAACTTGCACCTGTTTTGTTCCTCGACGGAGGGTTAGGCACATCACTTGAGGACAAGTACGGTGTCAAGTTTGATGAAAACACCCCGTTATGGTCGTCTCACCTTCTCATTGACGATCCCGAGACTCTCCGTGCGTGCCAAGCAGATTTCGGCAGTATTCCTGTCGATATATTGCTCACGGCAACATATCAAGTATCCATCGAGGCCTTCTCACGAACCAAGACTGCTAGCTATCCACAAGGCATCCCCCGTGATAAAATTGTTCCTTTTCTAAATCTTGCCGTTTCCATTGCGGAGGAAGTTAAAGCGCCCAACGCCCAACTTTCTCTAAGCATTGGGCCGTACGGAGCAACCATGGTCCCAAGTCAAGAATACAGTGGTGAATATGATGCAGAACACGATTCGATAGACAAGCTTCTCGATTGGCATCGGGACCGCTTGTATTTATTCGACCGGATCGATCATCTTACATCCCGCATTGGATTTATTGCATTCGAAACTGTTCCTAGACTGGACGAGATTAAGGCCATCAGAAGGCTCTTCAAGAGCGCGCCGTCTGATGTAAATGAATCCTCCCTTTTTTGCGGGGATGTCTCGTTTTGGATATCTTGTGTCTTTCCCGGCGAAGGCTATACTCTCCCCGACGGCAGTTCCGTTGATCAAGTGGTCGATGCTCTCTTGAACCCTGACTATTCGGGTATTGCCCCATGGGGAATTGGCATCAACTGCACAAAGATAGCGAAAGTCGCTGAGCTAGTTCGGCTGTACGAAAATGCCGTTTCCAAGTTGGCAAGTGCTGGTAAAATCAAGACCCGACCCAGCCTAATTCTTTATCCTGACGGAACCAACGGTGAAGTGTACGACACCACAACCAAGACTTGGCGTGCACCAAGTAGTCAGCCACTCCTTACTGTAAGTGCTATGATAATTATGACCATGCAAACTTAGGCAGGGTGGGCTAAACACACATCCAGTCCTCATGGGAACACCAAGTTGCTGACGTGGTCATTCACGCTCGAAGTCAGCAGTGCTGGAAATCCATCGTGGTTGGCGGTTGTTGCAAGGCAAACCACAGTAACATCAGGAGGCTTCGTTCCATTATTCGTGATACATGATTAATATCAGTGAGGCCACTCACTATCGAAGACCCTCGCCCGCCATTTGGGCCAGGTTTCGCCGCGTACATTGTGTTTAAGTTAAATCAAGGTCCTTAACGAATAGGTACTATAAACATCGGGATCGCCTATTTTCCACTCAAGGAAAAAGGAACAAAGCCGATAGGGAAACTCAATACAATTTTGTGGCAACGGCTATCCTCCCTTGACATATATTAAATAGTATATTATTCGTAGTGTACGAACGAAAACGTCCCTGTGTGGAGTATAGGTGAGACCATCAAGACAGATGCAGGCTCTTGTGCCAACGTTGTTTTCTTTTTTTCTTTTCGACGAACCGATATGATACCTGATCGCCACTATCCATAATAGGAACTAGAATCGCGATCAATACATTCAACGTGGTTGCGTGGTGCTCAGCCAGGTAGGTACCTAACCCAAGGTAACTTGTGAAACAGCATGTTTTCAGTATCTCTTCTTTTTTTTTTTTTTTGTTCTGTTGTGTCTATGACCTATATGGCTTTCCGTTTCCGTATGTAATACTGTTGGTGTTGGTTTACTGTGTATAGCAGTGTACCTAGGTATCTACCTACTAGCGTGTACATGTATGCTCCGTCCTATTCCAACCTAGCTGAGGCCAGTCTTAGCCTCTTAGGTACCCCGTAGCTCCGCATTTACGTAAACTGCTAACTGAGATAACGCGCCTCTTTAGGTCTATCATGTTTGTTTCTGCAACTTCTAAACTCCAACAGTTCAGTTAAAAGATAACACGAATGATAACACTAATTGATATCGACCTTCCACACTCGGAGCGCTATTATTTTTGCTAATTGTTAAAATTCAACTTTCGGGCATCGGTGCACCTTTCCCACATCTAGCACTATGCTAGACCTGTCCAGTGACAGCTGCTCATACTGGACATTCCGGATAAGCTATGGCGAGATATAACAACACGTTGGCTGAGAAGAGGCTTGCATTAGGCCAGGGGTAATAAATGAGCTTTTCGGCTCAAGATCACGACATCTCATGGAGGCTACCAGTCTTACAGGAATTTGGATTTCCAATATAAATCTGATCAGTATATATCTTCGATATTTCCTACTATATCCACCTAGACTTATATGTGTTTCTTATATGTACATCGATATATCTCTATAGAATAGGGCGTGAATGGCTAATCTTTCTCTAAACTGTTTTGCTGCTCCCGTACAACCAAAGCCACCCGCAGGTGTAGCAAATCAGTTGAGCAGTAGCTCTCCGAGTCTGGAGGGGAAGCCTGCTGGGCCAAGAACAATAATGCCAATAGCGTGCGGCGAGTTTTGAGCGGCGTGGATGTTCCAAATCAGTTCAACTACGATTCCGCCAATAAGACAAGACCATTTGAGCACACTATTCCCACAAATACTATGTACGGTCGTCCTTTTCTTTCTTCTAGATCGAAGGATCTGGCGAGACCAGGTTCCTAGCTTGACTTACCCGACTAGGTCACATGTAATACATCGGGTTTCTTTCATCATCGTATTGTGCCGTCTCCCTTGAACGGTGCCTGCATATAGCGCCTCGTGGAGGTTTGTCTCTTGCGGTCCAGTCCTAACTGAAATGGTCATTGGCCAATGACCATAGTGTATGTCCGCATTGTCCATCCCTGTACGTTCTAAATAAACTGCAATCGTCCGGAAAAGGTATATTCAAAGAGGAGCCTTGGCAAACGAACCAGGTTATCGGAACAGCATGAAAGAACATGATAGCTGACCCCGAGAGACTGGTGGCACTTTTGTTTAAAAAGTGCGTGCTGGCAAACATGTTCCCTCTCTTGTTTTCTCTTCTCTTCTATCACACTGGATTGTTGCTCTATTGTCTCGTCTCGTGGACATCTCAATCGCTTGATCGGTCCAACTTCAGTCATTCGCTTGTACGTGAAGAAAATAAGTCAGTTAAGATGGTTCGTCTGTTGAAGTATGCTAGCGCCGGCGCCCTGCTGGTCGCTTCTGTGAACGCCAACTATGACACGACCTCATACCCCGAGGAGGACGATTACCCCACTAAAACAGAGACCGAGTCCTACAGCGTTACCTCGGCTCCTTACCCGACCGGCTCTTCTTCCTCCGCCGGTGGGTATCCCGTCATCACTCCTTCCAGCTCAGCTGAGTACCCGGTTTCCTCGTCGACCAGCTCCGAGGAAGATGATTGCCCTCCGGAGACCGAGACCGAGTCCTATCCTGCTACCTCGGCTCCTTATCCGACCAGCACCTCTTCCTCTTCCATTGGCTATCCGACTATAAGCACCCCTGCTCCCTCATACCCGACTAGCAGCCAGTCCGAGAATAACTCTTACCCTGTTTACCCTACCTCATCTAAGAGTGCTTCTAGTTCCGGTTATCCAACTGGATCTGAGAGCGTCCCTGTTCCTGTTTATCCTACTGGATCCGAGAATGTCTCCACCACCAGCATCAACTCTTATCCTGGTGACTCGACCTTGACTAAGTACACGACCGTGATCTCCACCATCACCTCGTGCGCTCCTAGCGTTACCAACTGCCCCGTTGGATCCTCTACCACCATCGTGGTTCCTTATACTTCGACAACCTATCCCGCAAAGGCTCCCTCGTACCCCGCCGTTCCCCCCTCTTCCCCCGCAGCCTATCCTACTTACCCTGCTGGATCTCCCTCTTATCCAGCTAGCAGCCCGTCTTATCCCGTTGAGACTTCTTCTTACCCGGTTGAGACTCCTTCCTACCCGGCTGAGACTCCCTCTTACCCAGTTGAGACCCCTTCTTACCCTACCCAGGGCAGCACCCAGCCGGCTTCCTCTTATCCCGCAGAAACTCCTTCCTACCCTGTGGAGACCCCTTCTTCTCCTGCCGGGATCCCCGATTACCCTACCCAGGGAAACACTCAGCCTGCTGCCACTTATCCGGCTGAGACACCTTCCCAGCCTGCTGCTACCTACCCCCCTCTCTCTACTAGCCCTGCAACTCTATCCACCATCTATGGCAACACGACTTTCACTAGCCAGAGTGCTGGATACCCGACCGAAGAGGCCTCTTCGACTTACCCGGCTCCCACCTCCATCCCTACCGCCGGTGCGGCCATCACGGGATCAAGCGCTACTGGTGCTCTGATCGCCTTTGCCGCTGTCTTCTTCGCCCTCTTCTAGATAGGGGCCTAAACAACATCCGTAATAAAACGATGGTTCTCGCTGCCGAGCGGACCGCGGTAAAGGAATGGAATGGCAGGATTATAATTTACGCAGAATACGAGTATAACTTGTAAACTCTTATTCTCTGTGTGTGTGTGCAAGTGCAAGAGTTGTTACCCGCTTCGAGGGTAATATGAACTACCTCGAGAAGATTGGAGCCCCCTCTTGTACAACGCTTAATGTTGACTTCAAATTAATGTAATTAATTAATTATTTCTTTTTATTACCAAGTCAACCAGTCTGTTACCTTTTGAGTAATACTGACACATTGTGATTTGTTCTAATACCATGTATGCTCGCTTATTTCATTATCAATTAAACATGATATGACACGACTTAGCTTACCTAGGTAGTTACAATTTGGTACTCTGAACATTCCCCAGCTGTTAGGTAGTGGCGTGATGCTTGTACGCGCTCCGCACGAACCGCGGTGGTACGACAACATGCTATCGGCAACACGTCGGTCAAGAAGTCGATTCTCGAGGCTATCCGTATGCCTAAAGCGGGTCCTATGTGGCGCATATCGCAAGTGTCTCTTGCTGCGAATGATGATGGAGTTGGGTTGATGTTGAAGGTGAATGTTAGACCTGATTTAAGCAAGTATTGAAAAGATATGGCTCTGGTCAATGTCCGTTCGTGATTGAATATTGATGCCGCTTTTTCAGTGATTGCACAGATGGAGTGATTATTATCGTGGGTATATATCGAATCCGCGAAGAGAGGGTTGTCAGTAGTAAAGAGTTCACATTATCATATATTTACCGATTATACACATGTTTTTCTGGTAGATAAATGACATTATCTTTTAACATAGTGTTGGAAAAAATTGTCTAGTATACGTCTTTCAAGTAACTAACGCTAGGACTTGAGTGTCAGGTATAATGGTCTTGATGGAGGTCGTGGGTATATAGAGTGAGTATCAGGCTTGTACATGCAGTATATCACAGCTATCTAGTAACGCCTGGCTTTCTATCCTCTTGCGAGGGAACTGGCTACCATTTTATATAAACTGTCGAGCTGCGTAGTAGCAGTATATCCTTGCTGTATCCACACATCCCTGACATTGAGTAATATCTTGCTTAGGTAGGTATATAAGTAAAGTTTAGTTGCGATATGTTTTACCTTGTACCACATTCGAAACGCATAGACTGCTGCATGGTATTATGCCGCTATATATGATATATTTCGTAGTTTAGGTAGGTACCTCTTGTAAGTAATGAAAGTGACGCTCACAAAAGGAAGTGAGACATAGGTAATCCACAGCGTACTGTACGACTCCGAATCGCTTCACGAGCACTTCCGCCGGATGTAAATTAAGTGTTACTAAAGCCTATACGGCCGCTGTACCTCGCAATCATAATTGGTAAGTATTCGCGCGGTTGTGATATTGGTCGTCCGGAGAATAGGGGCAATAGGTTTGATATTGTTGCGTGAGATTCATACTTTGGCGGAACTCTAAGGGTTATAATGTTAGGTAGGTAGAGGGGTAAAGTAGGATATAATATAAGGGGTTATGCAGTTATGGTGGATGGGTAGTGTTAATACTCGAGTATAGGGCAACCTCCAAACACCATTTCTTCTGCTGAGAAAAGGTACACCACAATAGAAATAGTAGTGATCTACAGTGGGGAGGGAGAAGAGGAAGAATATTATAAATTAATAATTACCTATCATAGGGCGCGTTAGCTATCCCTCTTGAAAAGCATATTATGTCCTTGTGACTTACATTTTCCTTGAGCATGAGGGTTCCCAGAAGGGGCAGCTTCTATAAAGCTCCAAATCGGTATCCTACACCAACATAATCATACGATGTCGAATATGACTAACTTCGTAGCACACGTCCTCCACAAGGAAGATAGGAATCGCATCTCAGATCATGTAGCTTGGGTTACAAGGTTCTACGGCCCGAAAGAAATAGCCTTAAGTAGTTACGTTCAGATATCACTCTTCAGGGACCACTAGTTACGGTGTGATGTATCAGTACGAATCTACTCTACATCAGGTACTTGTATACTTGACACTGACTAGAATCATACAATCCGGCACTTGTCACTTTTACTAATGATTTGGGTGCTGGAAGTTGCCAATGGGGGGGGGGGGGTTAGATCTCTGGGACCGCATGACGCGCGGCATTGGCATCGAAAAATTCGATTCCATTCTCCAATGGAAATCCATCGTGGCCCTGCCCTACCGCGTATTCTAGGAAGCTGGCTCGAGACGCTTTCTTCCTTGCAAGTAGCTAAGCCTTTCGGTAGTTCCCTTGACTTGCCACGCGGCCTATTTCCGCACAAATCTTGCAGCGACGGCGGCATATCTCGCAGCTAGGAGTGCCGATCTGGGGTTTGATACAGTAATACTTAGCCAAGATTTGGAGGATGGACCACTAGGAACTGTGGCGATGCAACCAAAAGCTTAATTCAACGTACTGGATAGCATTGCGAAAGAGCCGCATACTTTGAAAGAGATTTGGACGAGTTCTTAATCGCTTGTTTAAGAGGTTAAACTTTCAACTAAGCGTACCTGAAGATATATCGTATTCGTCAGACTTCGAATTAGCTGACTAAAATTCTAAGGAGTCTGATATAGAAAAGGGAAAAGAAATATTGGATAAATATCACATAGTTAGGGGTCATTCGTAATCTTGTTTAATTACATCTTTCACATGAAGATGTCAAAATAGCAATGAAAAAAAGTCAAGATGAAAGTGTGACAGAGAGTCGGTAATTTCGGACTGCATCTGCGGTTCAACTTCGGTTTGCAACGTTTAACCCGGAAGCAATGGGTTGTCCTGCGGTCAGAGTGACGAGACCAGGGAGAGTGAAGAGAGGTCCTATGATCTACTGCGATCGACATTGGAATTGCTCAAGCTGTCAGTTGTACGTGATACGAAGTGCCTCGACTCCGCATGGGATGCCGAACGAGTAATGATAAGTAGCGTGTCAGCGTGTCTGCATTAAACGAAGACCAACACTGTTAGATGCGCACGCACTATACCCTCATGGATTCTCTTCTACCGAACCACGAGGGCGAGGAGGAGAAAAAAAAGCTAAAAAAAAAAGCGTGATTTATAAGCCATATCATGTCGCATGTCCGAGATTCGGGTGATATGTGATAGGCGCGAATAGGTGGAAGCGGAATTAGGAGAAGAATCCAGGAACAATAGAAGAAAGGGTGCGGGAAAAGTTTAGGTACGAGGATAAAGAAGAGCAACAAGAAACAGGGAAAACAAACGGAAGAGCCGGTCAGTTGACTCAGTTCGGCGTAAGAATCTTATTGAACTAAGAAATGGCGCATCGGGGAAAAACTTTTTTTTAGCTGTTCATTGTTGGTTGATTTGTATGTACCTCGTAGTCGAGATGTGTGATGCCTTAATAGGAACTATACATTTGCGGATTGGCATGGGAATAGAGAAGAGAAAAAAAAAAGTGGAATTGTTAAGTCCGAATTAGGATCAAAAGATGACCGGTTCGGTTCGGTCTTTGGCCATATGACTTTCTAATACCTGTCCATCGTTGCTTGTTATTGCTTATTGTTACAAGTATTTCTTTATACATGTAGGTACGGTACCACATAAAATATACTGCATTACATTCATAAACGGCATGAGGTAGATAGCCCAAGTAATACAGACAAGTTCTGTATCGAAGCGGAAATAGCTACCTTGGGACGCAAAGTAAAAGCAAAGCGAGGAGCTCCGACCCCTCCGAGATGGCAAGTGGGGCGAGTTAAGGGACCGGCCGGAAGGGTAGGGTTTAGTGCTATCGACTCATTTAAGATGCAGCAAGAACGGACAGTTAGAACCTTGTAGTACCTGCTTGGATCCACCTGGGGGATAGGTCATATGCATGTACTGCTACTTCGTGCTTATAGGACCTAATTGGGACAAACGTACGAAGGGAAAAGAACATACTATATACATGTATTTCACCATTTCAGCAATTGAATGTATGCTAGCCACAATACGCAAGTATTGGTCAGGTTAAGTACCTGTTTTAGGAGGGAAAAAATCATAATAATGTAATGCAACGTTGAACGAAAATTGTGATATAGGACCGAGATGTCTGGATGTACTATGTAAGTAACTCAGTACAATACATTGCATGTACTTGGACCCTTTTATGCTACCTAGAAGAGCTGCTCCTACCTGCTCAGCATGTACATCTTACATTTTATACTTTTGTTAGGTATTACAAGTTACAACAGGTGGAATTACATGATTAAGGTACGAGGTATGTACCGCATCTAACTATCTGCTAGTCGCATAACACGAGTCACAAGGCACAGCATCAAGTTACTTAGGTTACTTAAAGTCGTCCAAAGTAACCGAAGTCTTACCCGTCGCCTTTACCTTATATATTATATTAACCTGAATTACCTTGCCTTTCTCCAACTCCGAATTATAACCTAACTGGAATTACCTAACCTACCTGCCTAGGTACCTACATCATTAAGCATTATATGATACAGACTTACATCCTGATTTACATACCGACTTACATAGGTTAGGTACCAACTTACATGCTACCTACATGCGAATTACCTAAGGTAAACCCGGATGCATTGTCCTTACATCCACTTTAAGCCCTGTTGGACTTGATAATCCTCTTTTTCATTCTATTATTACAGTTATTATTACCTCCTTTCCCCTAGTTTCTCTAGCTCGATCTACAGTTCGATAGTTTCTCAACCTACGTACACCCTATTACATTACCTATAAGAGCATTCCTTCGGGTCGCTCGGACGAACCATCTCCCAATCATACGACGGGAAGACCTTTAACATGCGAATGGTAATCTGCTAACTTGGGTCCCGCCAAAAAAAAAAAAAAAATAACAAGATTGACTTGACTCATCATCATTTCAAAAGATCTTCTCTCAGCGCGTCTATGTTTATGTAAAAATCAACACTTACACATACTTTTTATTCACAAAGTCCTCCTAGACCGCGCGAACAAACGCAGACCTACACACATACAATACGTGGAAACACACACAAACGCACTTGCTCTTTGTTTCCTTTCTTCCCCCTTCACTTATATCTAACCACGTACCTTAACTTTACACTCCACTGCGCATCATCAAACAGCATTAGCAGACGCAAGTACGGGTACAAACCCTCCCTTTCCATCCATACCCTCTTGTACAACACCCATCAAACGTCTATTTATTCCCCGCCTTTCTGCTTTGTTGTACATACATAGTATATCAAATACATCGCGTTGGGGAACTAGAAATCAATGGCCACTATATCTGCCCCTCAACCCGCTATCACTCCTGCGATACCTGGTCGGAATGACAGCAGTGATAGTTCTCGTTCCAGCCAGACGAGTACAGAGAAGGTCAAGCTCGCCTCTTCGCTTCACAAGTCGTCGCTACCAAAGCAGCGTAGTAGCCATGGAGGCCATACTCAGGTAGACCGCTCTGTCTCGCCCAAGAGGTGGAAGACATTTATCAAGGCCTTTAAGCACATCCACAACTTGACTCCGAAGGAAGTAGATGATTTCATGGCCTCGTATGAGATCTACAATCTGGATTGGGCCAACGAAGAGGAGATGATCAAGGCCTTCGGTCCCAACTACCAACAGCGTGTCGGAGACTGTCTTTGCGCCTACTATTCGGTGCTCAACCATCTGTGTAGTCTGGGCGATGTGGAGAAGATGTACATTCCACCTCTGATGGACAAGAAGGCGTCGGTATTAGATAACCAGCTGCTCTACGAGGAGTCTGTCGCAAGGGATATCGGGCTGAAGCCAGGGATGAAGGTCTTGGATCTTGGATGCGGCCGCGGACGTGTAGCTGCGCACATGACAAGCTTCAGCGGAGCCCAGGTGACTGGCCTGAACATCGATGCGAATCAGATCGCGCAGGCAAGGGAGTGGAACGATCGGTGCGGTTTTGAGAACGAGTTTGTTGTTCACGACCAGAATAACTTACCCTTACCTTTTGCGGACGAATCATTCGATGCTTTCTATGAGATCCAGGCGCTCAGCTTATGCAAAGACCCCTCGGCCACTTTCAAAGAGATCTACCGCGTGCTGAAACCCGGCGCCAAGTTTTCGCTGCTGGATTGGGTCAGCCTGCCGCCGTACAACCCGGAAGATCCTGTGCACGCGGGCCTCATGCGTCGCGTCAAGCCCCTGATCGGCGCTGTGGGCACGCCGACGCCGGCGAGTTTCGAGAAGGCCCTCACAGACGCCGGATTCACCGTCACGAGATCGGACAACCCCAGCATAGACGGCCTGCAGGCTCCGCTCATCGACAGGGTCGACATATACTTCCGCTCCGTCAGGCGCGTCATTCACGGCCTCGTCCGCGTGCACGCCCTGCCGCCTCACTTCAAGATCCTCATCGACAGGTTATGTCTTGACGGACAGGCCTTCGTGAAGATGGATAACATGCGTTTGATCACTACGACATATCGTATCATCGCGGAAAAACCGTCAGTATGACGAAATCTCTCCTTTTGTTGAGAAGATCAAAAGACCAACAGGGTTGATGAGAGTAACAGCGAGAAAGCAGAGGAAGTTCTTAATTTTATCACGCGGGAGTGAGGCGCAGTTTCTAGGCAAGTCGGGAGGATCCCGGCCCCATTTTCTTGGTATGGGGGGCTCTTTTCTCTCTCCAACCTCACCAACGTCATGCCATCCGCACCCCCCACCCTTTTTCTTTAGGTGGGGCGGGCAAGACGATGATGGTGATGATGGTGATGATGTTATTAATAGGGGACTTTCTCATCTCCACCTCCACTTCCTCCACACACTGTTTCAGTCAAAAGAATCAACAAATATCCTTTTATTATCATCGTCATCGCCAACTCTTCGATTCGAGTTTCTGTCCCTAAAGCAACCCTTTTAGATCTCGATAAAGCATTAATCGGCATTTTTTAACCTTACTAGCATTCTGCATATTGCGTTGCTTCTTTTTTTTCTTTTTTGGAAGAGGAAAGGGGGGGAGAGAGTCCTGTTCTGCTTCACGTCGCCGCCTTTTTTGCCTTATATCTAATTACGCACGCCGCAACCAACCACCACACCAAAAAGGACGGGTTTTCCTTAATTGTCCTAAACTAAGATTTTACGAGTTAAGGACGGCCAGGCCAATTGAGAGGAAAAGGGGAAAGAGGAAGGGAGTTGGTTTCGCTTCTCTTGTATTTTTTGGACTCCCAGATACCAATCAACTGCAGCCGGAGTTCAACTTCATTTTTCCAAGCAAACCGATAGAGAGGTGGAGAGAGAGAAAGAGAGAGACGTCATGGAGTTCGCTTCGCTTTTAACATGACATGAGTACATAGGGCGGCAGTGGCAGTAGTAAATCCAACAAATATTTCCTCAAGCTCTTTTTATTCCGTTCGTCATTATCATAATGTTGGGAATTGCACTGCACTCCCTGATGGAATTTTCCGAATCGTGTCTGCATATCATAACCTAATGTTTGAGTGATAATCAGGGGCCACTAGGTACCTACATATATACATGTTCGCCGCACGAAAATCACGATCTGCGGTGTTTCGATATCTAATTGTTTGCTGCGAGAAAAACGCATTTGACTGTATGACGAACAAGGGGGAGTTCATGAGCTTTTTTTTTTCTTCTTTTTCTCCATCATTGAAAATTTACGCCAATTTTAATTGTTTAGTGTATTCTCTACCGTCCTCCTGACCCGAAAAAAAAAAGACAATTGCCCGAGTGGCAAAAAAAACCAAAACGAAAACCGGACCTGAAAAATCCACATATTGTTCAAATGACCTGAAAATCATAAACGGGTCTATTACCCGTCTGCCCGTTTTCCGTCGTTGATACCCAACCCCCCTCCCCAATATACCAAGAGGTAGGTACCTAATAACCCACCAAACTCATCTTTTTCCCCATCCGTGCAGCCGTGCAAAATTGAGTTACGTACGTCGTGGGATGCCGCGCCCAACGCCCGTTTGCGGCGGCCGAGACGTCCTTTGTTGTGGAGTTGGTGGCGGGCATTCCAAGGCGTAGATGGACCCGCGTCTACGGCTCACAAACCGGAGCGTGTCCCCCAAGAAAGGGCAAAAGCGGAGATGATGAGGAGGGGGCCCAGAAAAAGAGGAACGCTTAGATGGATGACATAGCTCCTGGAAGCTCTGGAAAATAATTTTTTTTTAGTTCGCAAGCAATCTTCGTAGCTTTCCTAAGCTTGGTTGAAATATTGCTTCTTGCTCTTGTAATACTTCCGTACCTCTCATATTCATCATTCTGCAAGTTATCGAGCCCCCTCCGGTACTTATAATAGCAGGTAGCTACCTACCTAGTTAATAGGTATCGACTCACCCATTGAGCCTCACCTGTAACTGGTAGCTATTATTATATTGACTTACCTACATACTTACCTCCCTCCCAATGGCTAGAATTGGAGAAGTGCGTCCAAAAGCCATCGAGCCCCTGGAGGGTTCCGTTAGCGACGATGAAGAGCCCAAGACACCATCTATGGGTGGCGAGTCTCTTTTTGACTACTTTCCTTTCGAAGAGATTGAAACTCCTCCGGTCGTCAATCTGTCAGTTGCTACCGAACCCGAAGACATTCTTCTCCCGCTCAAACTTCAATGGAAGAGACCTAGCCAATCGAGGCTAGAAAGTCTTCCTCAAGTGCATCGGATCATGGATTGGGTTATGGGCCGAAACGTATTAATACAAGAGGATCAACCACTGACTCAACGGTTAGCTGAGGCTGGCGATATGTGTAAGAGTAGCTTAGGAGAGGAGGGCAAAGTGCATCTCAGCGAAAAGTTAATAAAAGAGGACTTTTTTGACATTGGAGATGTCAGTGATATTTGTCCTGCTTGCACGACACCATATTGTCAGGCTCTCGACTCCCTGCCATTTAAGAGTAGTCTGAAGCTTGGATATAACGACCCGGAGATGCATACCTGGCTCATAGGAGATAAGTATGTTATGACCGAGGCGGTAGACGACGAATTATCCGAAGACGCAGATGTCACATTAACCCTAGCCACAGAGCTTGTCAAGAAAGCGACGAGAGTACCCGTGCCTAATATAATAGCCGGGTGGAAGGAGAACGGGAAGGTAATGACTATCACCGAGAGGGCGCCAGGCCAGCGGCTTTATGATATCTGGTGGGACCTGCGAGAAGACCAGAGAGAAAGGATTGCGAGAGAGGTCGCGCGACACATAGACCAATGGAGGCGAATGACAGCAGACAGAATCTCAGCCCTCGGCGGTGGCCCTGTGCGGCGCCACCCTCATCTGTTCGGGCTGTCGGAAGAAGGGTTCGGTCCTTTCAGATCTGATAAGCAGGTTTGGGCTGCCATCTATAGACGATTGAAAAGAAGAAACGTCAGCGAGGACCTGATACAGATCTTGAAGGACTATATGCCAGAATCAGCACCCTGTGTTTTCACACATGGAGACTTGTCCACCACTAATATTCTAATTCACAATGGCCGAGTCTCCGCTATCCTGGGGCTCGACAATGCCGCGTGCCTCCCGGTGTGGGCTGAGCACGTGGCGGTACACTTTTGCTACTGCAAGGAAGATGAGCAATGGAAAGCGATGCTGAGCAAGCACATGAAGAGCTATGCTAGCGCGAGGGATTGGTGGATGCTATGGAACGCGGTCGAGAGGAATGCATCGAAGAAGCACATAGCCGCCCTGGTAGCCCGCTGCCGAAAATGGCAAAAGCCGCCGCGAAATAAACGGACCTTCGATCCGGAATTATCCAAGGAGAAGGAAAGGGAAGATGCTACTACCGACTTGAACCTCATGCCCGAATCACATCTGCAGTCACCCGTCCAAACACGTCCTCATAATGCCTATAGTCCGACCAGAGCAGCACTTAGCAGAAAGCTATTGAAAGGGAGAAATTTCTCAGAATTGTTGAATGATATGAACTGGGAGTCGGCCATTCACATAGGATCAGAAGAGGGCGATAATTTGGCAGCGATAGGAGAGACATGGGGACAAGGCCTCGTAAAATGGGAAGCCGTTAGCAAGGAAAGCAGCGAAGATGACGATGCATATGAAGCCAAGCGTGTAGGGATTGAGAGGTGGCTCTCAGAGAGTGAGAGAGGGAGGATGTATTTCGACAGACCTTTAGTCGTCCAACGCTTGTCAAATGACGACCAGGATACACCTCCGCTGGTAAGCCCGGCGAAAGACCCCCCTTGGAGAGAAAGACAGAGATCATTTGAGCGACCTGACAACAATTCGAAAGGTCTAAGGCCGTTCAGCTTGCCTCTGTCCCACCTATCAGAAAACGCTAAGCTCAACCCGCAAGAAGTAGATCGAAAAGGGGAGGGTGTTGATGAAAACGAGTCTCGTGAGAAATTCATCGAGGAGACTCTTCGTTCTCTAGAATCTGGCCGGGAACATGTCGTCGTCGAAGATACTATAAGCCCGATTCCTCAGAAAGAAAAGGAAGAAGCCAGGCAGAGCGGAGGCACTGAGAACAAGCGGTCCTCAATTTTTCGAGAGAAAACCTCTCCGGGATCATTATATTTGACACTCGCAAACGCGGCGGCCCAAGGGAAAAGCAAACGATATAGAAGGAGTATCTCCGAGGAGCAAGCATCATCGCCGGAGGTGCATACCACCGATAAATAGGCGTTTTGCAATGAGATCACGGCCATTGTTCTACTGAAAGCCATGATGGAAGGGATTCCCATCTCGCCAAGTTCCTAATAGATTTTAATTGGACTTTGCGGGAAAGGTGAAGCGTCAAGAATAATATACAAATCTGATAATATAGGTCAAGGGATTCTTGGCTGAAATACAATCAGTACCTCTTGAAATAATAAAAATAAATATATAATAATAATGTTAACCTACCCTCGATCAAGCAAGGAAAGCTTCCCAACCTAAAAGGAGCTAGAATATCCTTTTTTTTTCTTTTTTCTCGATATGTCTATAACTTCCAATCGGTTCTCTCTCTTGGTCTGGCATGAACATAGAATTTGCTGCGATATATGGAATTTTGCAGAGTTTCATGTTGGCTGACATGATGAAGTTCTTAACTTCCAGATTAGTGGGGTTGAATCTGGAGGGATTTAGTGCATGTAATGGGCACTGTAAGGCTGCCCATTAGCTGCATTGTATTGTACATCGTCCCTGCCATCTGAATTCTAACGCACCTGCCACTAAGAGCTTTAGCGCGCAGAATCGCGTCAAAAAAGATGCCCCCCCTAGCCAGTACTTAATATTCCAAAACATACTCTTATTTTCATTGCTAATAACGCTTTAGCAACATAACATATTAATTTAATATATTGTAAACCTGCAGAATAATACTAAAGCTATCTTATAATAATTTTTTGATATTAAATTGACCTAGAATTGACTTTTTTACATTTAATTGAAGTTGTAGTAGTATAATTGTATTTGGGTTTAGGATGGGGCATCTTTTTTGACGCCATTCTGGTGCGGTACGCCTTATACTGATACCGCCTAGCGTGCTAGGGGTAGTGCCTACACATTACAACTAGGTACCAAGCATGTAGCACTTGACATATCTGGAGAATCAATCATATCAGGCACCTTCTGGCATCGGTCTCTATTTCTTTTATGTTTACCCTTTTCCCCAACCACACTTTTTCTATTGACATGACCATTTTTTGTCTGGAAGGACGACAGGAAACTTCGCGAGACTGCCCCTTTTGATCAAAAACATAATGTTCAGTCGAGGTCGCTACATTTGATTCATGAGTCTAGCAAACACAAAGTTGAAATCATTATTTGCACAGGTTTTGCACAGGTTGACAAACAACCTTTCGAGGAGTGTTTGGAACAAGTGATCGGGACAAATGATATTACACCCAGCAAAGAATACCACGATAACAGAGAGAATATTCAGCGCCCTCTTCTTCAAATATCTCAACTTTCTCTGTGACTTGTTGTTATTGACGGTCGTGAATCATTGATACAGACTATACCTACCTAACCTAAGGTAATCATAAACATGGAGCACCCGGCGGAGCCAGTCGACTTGAACGAGCTACGGAAGGTATTCATAGACAGAGTCATACCTCCCCACTTTGAGGAAAGGCTGCTCGATTCTCGTAAATTACGCCGAGCTCTATTGGAGTTGACAACACAGGATGAAGTTCATCGCTTTATCAAAAATGGGCAGATGTCGTCGCGACTTCGTTCTCGACTTCTTAATGAAGCACCAGTCACATCAGCAGACACATCAGCAGACAAAACAACACCCAAGCCGGTATTCACAGCTAAGCGAACCTTTCCGCAGAGATCAGTCCTTTACAGTTCAGGTCCGACTCAGAAGCCAATAGATTCGGTCGGTAATCAGCCAGTGGTTTCAACCACTCCTACTCAGTCCCAACCAGCCAACGTTGTGAGTAATGTTCCACAGGTCCCTTCAAGGAATATCTCGTTGCATAATATTTCAAAGCAAGTTGAAGGTTCTATGAAGTCACTTAAGCCTACGTCTCAACTTAGCCGACCTCCAGCAGCAGCAGCGGCGGCGTCGATTCCTGAAAGAGCCCCCCAACAACCGAAACTTAGCCCCCTGCTCGGTAAGTGTACCAGACATAACGACCATGCTGGAAGCAGCTAACATAGAAATATAGACCCTCGTATTTCTAACGATCAGGGTAAAGGGCTGAAGAGAAAACAAGATGATAACACTCCAACAACAGGTCAGATCTTTATACCTACCTCCCTAATCGACTTAATTAATTACTCTAGCTTACCATTACTATGTAGGAGTTTCCTCGAATTCGCATCCTCAGAAGAGTCGCAGGCTTGATTCAGTAAATATTTCCTCCAAACTCTTCCAAAACTCACGATGCTACTTCAACTAATACCCATTTTAAGACAGAATTACTGGTTGGCAATTGCGAACGCAGCGTATCGAAGGGGAACCAGGTCTTAGATACTAGGGGATCTTCCAGTATCCCCTCTAATCCTGGCCATGATCATTTGACGAGCACGGAGCCACAGACGAGCGAAGATGCCGATGAGTCGGATGATGACATTCTTCTCTATAGAATGACCAGACCTGGGAAAGTATCTAAATCCGGTTGGAATTATAGGGTTTGGACTTGTAAGTTACCTCTGTTAGCATGTGGTTTTTTAGACACGTCAACTAACATAGTCAGTTCCATCCGGGGAAACCCAGCCTACTTCTGGTGCATTGTTGCTCAAAGGCTATACCCTTCATGATAACCCTGCTGCCCAGTGGATATGTCCAATACGTTCCTGCCGTATTCTATTCACGAGACTTGAAGGCCTTGGAGCTCATTTCAATGTGAGTACCCTAGGTTTTGGAATTATCTGTCATATTAAAACTTACCCCAATGATAGACTGTACACAGAGCTTCACTTCTCAACGACAACGACGACGGCACTCTATCTATCGTCAAGAAGGTAGAGGCCGATGGTATTATTATGCCTGCTAAAGTAGTGTCCCGAAAACCATTGGATCCCGGCGAATCTCCTTTGAAGGAACCTTCCTTCAGTAAACCAGCCATGGTAGCTTCTTACCAAACCCCATCTACCTCTGCTATATTAGGTGCAAACACACTTATATCCGAGGATGATATTGGCAAAGTTGGCATGGCACTTTGGAAATATGTTCAAGGTCATCTAATCAATACACCGTTATCCCCTATACCGCAATCTAACGGCAAGTACAAGATTCTTTAGCTACCTAGCTAAAACTTTCTTTACCGTATAAACCTGCTCGTGAGTCTAATCGTTGCGCTTGTAGATGTACGAATGCTTTTGAAGTACATGGTCCATATTCGAGATGTTGTATGGAATACCAAAATCCAGACCAAGTTTCGAGAAGCCGATGCCAAGTATATCTCTGCCATAATACTGCAAGTAGCTGGACAGAAGGCTCAGGCGCCTTGCGATAAGTGCATGGAAGGAAAGGGGCCATTCCAAGGATGCTTCGTTCTGCCTCCCAACGCACCATGGAGCTTGCGACAATTAATAACGGGTTGTGCCAACTGTCATTACAAGAACAAACATTCACAATGTAGCCTAAGCATTAGTTCACGAAAGGCAAACTTGGAGCTTGAAGTGAGTCTTCTCTGAAAGATATCTAATAAAAGGGAACCGGGCCAAGCTCCGTTACTAACAGTGAGAAGCAGTCAGAGAAACTACCAGAGGGAAGTAGTCATAAGAAGAAAAAGGCCATTCAGCCACGAGGCCCCTCGCTATCTGGCTCGTCTCACGAACAAAATCTGATTTCGAACCCCCCAAACGGCATCAATATGACATCTACATCTACTGCAAACCTAGCACAGATGCTTGGACTAGAGGCTTGGGAAATCGCCCCCGGTCGTATTAGTGATGAGCAAAGCGATTCTGTCGATAGTAAGTAAATGAAAATATCCACGTTGGAGCAATCAACACCTAGGGTCGTATTGCTGTTATATCGCTTGCTAACTCGTCCACAGACTTCGCATTTTCGAACTCCTACATGGCTCAAAACCAAGCTGTGCGAATCGGTCACGGTGTCTCCTTCCAGGTCATCACCATAAAGCCCGGTACGGTTCATTACTGGAGTGCCAGCGCCAACAAGATCCGAATATGTTCGGTAGCGTCGGGCAAGCTGCAGATTTCTATCCATGGCCAGGAGTTTTCGATAGGTCCCAACGGCATGGTTAGAATCAGACCAGGGGTGGAGTGTACTGCTGTGAATAAGCTGTACATGGATGCTACAGTTCACGTTACCACTTTACCAGGCGATGTGTGCGGATGATGGTTGAGGGTGTTGTTTTATATAAATAACTTAGACCGAGAAGTCTGCTGCTAGTGGTTCTCGACTAAGTTGGTGTCGTTGACATGGAGTTTATAAGTGCTGATATTACGAGGCACATGTTGTTTCACAGACATCTAGGTATTGTGATGGCAAGAAGGACCAGCAGGCAGTTGAAGGGAACCTAAACAAGGGCTTACGCAGAAGTAGCTAAACGTAACCATTGCGTGATATAATATGTAATGATGGGAAAGGTTTGATGCACTCATCGACCAAGGAGATTCGTAATAGGAACGTTGAGGTTGAGACAGGTGGATAGATGTATTTACGATTAAGTACTATCTGTGTGGGTATAAATAGTACCCTTTCAAAGCAACGTCCCCCCTTTGGTAGCTCTAAGCAGTGGAATATCTATCTATGAGTAGTAGCAGCCTGAGCCATTGTGGTTATATACACACTCTATCAAGAACAGTGACGGTAATGAACAAGGTTAAGAAGAATATTTTGCAAGTTCTCAACAACTCCCCCTCCCCCTTCCCCCCTCCTCATCTCATTTCAACTTATCTCACCTCGTCTTAGAAATCTGGCTTTCTTTTTGCTTTCACCTTACCGCTTCCGAGACTTAAAGTTAAGAGAGGTTGGAGATGGCGAAGTCGGGCTCGCCGCGGTAGGTGGTGGCGTAGGCGGAGCCGAGGTTCTCGAGGGGGAAGTCGGCGGCGGGCCACTCGTGGAAGCCGGCGGCGGTCTTGGGGCCGTCGTAGGCGTAGGTGAGGACGACGCGGTAGCGGCCCTGGGTGCCCGGCAGGGAGGGGTCCTGGCGGAACTGCCAGCGGAAGGCCGGGTCGGCGCACTCGGACAGCGGGACGGAGGGGAGCGTCGAGGTTGAGGTCTGGTCCGAGTACGCGCAGGTCGTGCGGACGGAGGTGTTGGGGATGGCGACGTCGAAGGAGATGCTGAGGGAGGGGGATTGTTAGTATTGGTTGTGGTGGGAGATGGGGGATGGGGGATTGGGGGGAGGGAAAAGGAAGGGGGAGGAAAGGAGGGCGGCTTACAAGGCTCCGGTGCCGTGAGGAAGGGTGTTTGCGCTGAAGTTGGTGACGTCGAATTCAGTGGGAGCTTCGGCTCGCTCGATCACAGGGGCTCCAAAGACGGAGGCGGCTCCGAGGAGGATGGAAGAGAGGACGGCGAAGGACTTCATTTTTACTAGTCGGTTTGATTTGTTGTTTGGTTTGGTTTGGTGATGTATCACACTGGTATAAGTGAGTGAAGTAAGAGTGAGTGAGTGATGATGATGTTATATATCTTTGATGATGTTGCTGTTGTTGGTCTGACTGACTGATAGAAATCTTTTCTCTGACGAGAGCAGACATAAAGCTTAGGTATGATTATATACACGTTCAGCTCGCCCTCACCCTCGTATCTCTCGTGGCAGTGCTGTTATTTCTTACAACCCGTTTACGATTCCCGTATTCGCTGGCTTACGATGCTGAGTCCTTTGGCTTGGCGTCGTGACGAGACGGTGGAATGAAGTCATGCCACATACCATGAACCCGCAATTCCGATTCCCACGGCCGTACCGAATTTTGAGGCACCGGGATGTATTGTACTGTTGCGAGTTTCGCTTTGGTGCTGAGCGGCCCGAGTAGCAAAACAGGTATTCGACGACAACGACATTGCATCGTCTAGACAAGAAAGTGCCGTGCCCTTTTCGCTCCCTTCGCTTAACCTTTTACTAAGATACGTTACTTGGTATGGAGCAAACAATGCAGTTACGAGGTGAGCGGTGTCCCGTAAATTAAACCAACTAAACGGCCGTGTGATGGCAACAGCAATGGCATCATCAAGTTTATTGCTTCTTATTGCTTCAAGGAGAAATAATTTACGTAAGGTCGAAGAGGAACCACTGCATACACGACTATGTTAGGTACCTCTTTAGGTACCTAAGTTAGCTAAGACATCTGCTAAAGTCTGGGGCAATTTTAGCGTTCATTACACTAGTTCCCGTAGGGCTGTAGCACGTGGATCCTGGATTCCGGCAGCTTCCTGCTCAGCCCTCCTGCTATTGTACCAATGAGACGCCCTAAACACGTCCATTAAACTTTCCCCCTTTAGCAGCTGCTGCGTGCTAAAAATAAAACCATCTCGTGTTGCTAACCCATGCTCGTTTACTAATCGCACTATTGATTTAGGTGGTTATGTTTAGACCAATCACCCTTTATAGCGATTATGGAATCACGAGTTTCGCGATCAGGGGGAATTATTGAGTTTGCCTCTTTTCCCTTTTACATAGTAAATTCTCGTCAATCGGATCTAAAGTTGGCTTGGGTAGTTTTCGGCTCCGCATAGGATGGTAATTGCCGGTTAGGTACTACATTGGGATATTTTATAGAGATTTCCTCTTAAATGTTTTTTTCTGAGACCTTACACTCCTTCCCCAACATTTACCCCTTTTCTCATTCCTATTTCTTTGTTCGAATGCCATAGCCAATCCCGAATTTTTCAATAGTCTCTAGGATTCATGTCTTTAGTTGGCTCACTCTTAAAGATGCACCCGACGTATAATCGAAGAGGCGAAATGAGACGATCGGGGTTAAATCTGTCTCCAGCATCGTTGGCGAGATGTGGCGTCCGCTAAAATGCCTGTACGAGACTAATGTCTGTTCGGTCTCCTTACATCCTGATCTTTAGGTTCTTGACGAATGACCAAAAATTAGCGTTCTATCATGGCCGGAAGGAGAATTCATCCCCAAGAATGTGAAGCCACCATCCTATCCGGTTGGAGCCGCCATCCCGGTGTTGAGAAAGAATGGTCATTGTGTAGACGACTCCTTAGCTTCACGCTAACTACTCGAGATGTCGCAAGGGAACTGTGGGATAACAAGCAACTTCAAGTTCGATTAATAAGCCTCTTATAAGTAGGTACCGAGCTTAAGATGATTGTTTGCTCCACCTCGAATAGGCCCAATAGGGGGCAACGAATATTCTTCGCTAAATCTTTGGACTTCCCCCCGCAACGTATGCGAGAATGTGGCGCGGTATCCACCGGCTCCGGGTCTCTCCACATTGGGGAAGCCATCAACTTAGTGTCTCCCGTTCGGAGATATTAGATACCTAGTACCGATATCTAGAACGCGCAACGCGCAATACAAAGCGCCAACGTTGCAAGGGTCTGGATTATCGGTCCTATCGGGACTTCAGCTGCGGTGGGTAGGTCTAGGTAGTCGTTACATGGAGGGAGTGACCCGACATGACGGGTTGTCTTTGTTTTTTTCTGGTCACGATGGCGAGGGCTTTCCCCGCGTTGGGCAATACTTACCCGGCCTGTTTGGTCCTGGACGTCCTGTATCGAGCTTACCGCCACCCTTTGTTCGCCAGAGCCAGGCTAGTGCTTACAAGGGTACCCTTCATCTCAATACCCCATCTACTGCCCCCCCAAGCGCGTACATAGTAGAAGAGCATCTCAACCCTTCTTCTACATCTGCATCCCCGCTTAGAACTTTTCTCCAAGTAGCCCTTTCGTTCTAAGGAGCTTAGCTATTCTCAATGGCGACCGAAAACACTTTCAGCGACTTGGAGAAGAATAACGGTCCTGAGGCCAAGGAGCTCGAAGATGGAAACTTGAAAGATGTAAGTAACAAATACGTGTGACCTAACAATCTTTCGCTGTTTCTCACAGCTATATTAGGAAGCGGTCGATACTGTCAATGCTTCCTCTGCCCCTGAGCGAAAGTTGCTATGGAGGCAAGACAAGCGCATCGTGCCCTTAGCCGCGGGCATCTACTTCCTTTGCTACCTGGATCGTTCCAACATCGGTAACGCCAAAGTGCTCAATTCGGCAGTTCATAATGATATGCAAACCGAGACCGGGACCTCGAACTACCAGTTCAATATTGCGCTCATGATATTCCTGATCGGCTACTTCTTATTCGAAGTGCCGTCAAATATTCTCCTCAAGAAGCTTCGCCCGTCTAGATGGCTTGCCTTCCTCATGTTCTCCTGGGGTGTTATCACCATTGGCATGGGCGGTGTCCATAACTACGGTCAGATGACTGGCGTCCGCTTCCTGCTGGGCGCCTTTGAAGCTGGTCTTTTCCCTGGGCTAGTGTATTACTTGACATTCTGGGTGAGTTCAAATCAAGAGCCCTCGAAGCAATCAATTTTCTAGGGCAATTACTAACTACGGGGCCCCTTATAGTACAAAAGCGACGAGCGTAGTGTCCGAGTAGCTTTCATTCTCGCAAGCGCCACTCTTGCTGGCGCTTTCGGTGGAGCAATCGCTTATGGAGTTGGCCATATGAACCAGACACGCGGCCTCTCTGCTTGGAGATGGCTTTTCATGCTGGAAGGTATTCCCTCATGTCTATCAGGAATTCTTGTATGGTTCTTCCTACCAGACTACCCCGAGAGAGCTTCCTGGCTCTCGGAGACGGAAAAGGATTTAGCTGCGCAGCGACTATATCTAGAGGGTTCCAAAGGCTCAGCTTCTTCGTTGACTTGGGATGATGTCAAGGCTACACTAACAGACTGGCGGTTATACGGACATTACGCTATTTACTTCGCGGTCTCCTTGCCTTTTAGCTCTCTTTCTTTATTCTCACCTTCAATCGTCGCCGGCTTGGGTTTCCACGACCTAGAGGCCCAACTGATGACGGTGCCTCCCTGGGCCGCTGCTTATGGTGAGTCCCTAAGATAAAACGCGCAAATATGTTTGATGCTAATCAAGTAGTATTCCAAATTCTAATTTCATGGTCGGCGGATCATTTCAACGCTCGAGGCTATCACTGTGTCATTGCCGCGTTAATTGGCGCAGCAGGTTTCTTGGCCTCTGCCGTACTACCGCCTGATGCTTACACCCATCGCTATGGCTGCTTGATTGTTGGAACCGCTGGGGCATTTGGATGCGTCCCCCCAATGCTTGGCTGGCTAACCTCGAACATGTGGAGCACAGCATCCATTGGATTGGCCGTGGCGCTCAACGTCAGTATCGGCGCAGGTCTCGGACAGATCCCTGGAGTATGGATTTACAAGGCCGAAGAAGCTAAGAAAGGCTATCCAACTGGCCACGGTGTGAACTGTGCCATGCTTTTCGTTGTGGCTTTTGGCGCCCTCGGGCTGAGGTATTACTATGGAAGACGTAATCGGACCCTACTGGCTGCAGCTTCTGAAGGCATAATTCCTAGATTATACAAGCTGTAACTTGTGCTTATGGGATCACATATCTCTATCAGCTGGTACTTAAGAGAGAAGGACACATGTCTTCTATGACATTATCATAAATAGGTCTCAATATAAGAGAATATAACCGTCTTTCTACATGAATCAATTCCCTCTGATGATATCTAACACTAGACTAGTAAATTCCTTACAGCATACTTCTCGCGAAATATGTCCTCTATGCCAAGCCACACTGCAGACTAGTGACAATATTCCCGGCACATCGACTTAGCTACGTAAGCTCCCTTGCTTTTGACATGCTTTTCTAGCCAATCGTTGAAATTCTTGGGAAATCCCACGCAAGCTCACTGCCAAATTGTCCTAGACACTTACGACAGACGTTGGATTTGGCCGGGACCTGCATTCGGAATCAACCGATCAGTACCTCGGGGGCTAACCAGATACCCTAGGTAGATACTGGAATTCCAACCCCGGCTGGAACGAGATTCTCATTGATCCCGCGGGTAAGAAAACCCCGCACTTGATAATGAATACAAAGAAGTAAGGGGTCGTAATCAGTTGGAGAAGAAGCAACCTTAGGCTGCCTGGCCTAGCTAGACTGGGCCAGCTAAACTAGACCGTTCCACGAACCTAGGTACTCTATTGTCCGATAGTAAATACCGTTCTGGTGGATATAGATCCCCCATGCTTTTACCCCAGATGATATCTTCTGAGGTTACGACTTAGGGTACCAGCAGCACGGTCACACAGGGATACAGTCCCACGCTAATCCAAGGTCTTGTATATGACCAACCTCCCTCGCACACATGTAGCATAGCATGCCAAGGTAACCCACGAGCTCGGTCATGTATGGCCGGTAGGTCCGTGAACACGAATATATACATACATGCGTAGACGAAATACATATTAGCTACCTAGATGTAGGTTTCTGGTGGCATATATACATATTCCTTATATATATTATTCTGACTTCTGCCTGAAGTCACGCATCGAAGCGCTCGCCCCCCCTCTCCCCCAAAAGAGAAGTTTCTAATGCCAATCGGTGTGGGAAGGGTGCTGCATTCGCGATGATGTGCTCAGGCCTTCTCCAATCTTCCGTCAGAACCCTTACAGTGGCGGCCTTGGCTGCTACTGCAGCTTCTTCTACGTCAGCTGGGAGTAATTACGATAACGACAACACCAACAACATCAATCATGACAATATTCGTAGGCAGACCGGCGACTCGAATTGCCATGAAGACACCTTTGCCAGCGTGCTTCCGACCACGGCCAAAGTAGAAAGGGTCGAGCACATCAGCGCCGGTAGCTCATTCGGCGAGCCTGATACGGATCTTATGTACCCGACCCCGCCGACGAACTTACCAGAACTGTGCGCTGTTATCATCTCCGTGGTTTCATCCCCCATTTCTTCATATAGATATGGCATATTCCTTCCCGCGGACTGGAACGGCCGCTTCCTCGCTGTTGGCAATGGAGGGTTCGGAGGCGGTATCAACTGGATGGACATGGGCGCCGGTGTTAGGTACGGGTTTGCCGTCGTATCAACTGACACGGGCCATAACTCAACTACTGCTGATCTGCGTTGGGCCCTTAACAACGGTGAGATGAAGACGGACTGGGGCTGGCGTGCTCTGCACGGAACTGTCGAGCAAGGCAAAGACCTCGTTACAACGTACTACTCAAAACCCATCAGTCATTCGTACTATAACGGGTGCTCGACAGGCGGTCGGCAAGGCCTTAAAGAGGTGCAAATCTCGCCCGATAGCTTTGACGGAGTGCTAGTTGGTGCCCCGTCTTGGTATACGAGCCATCTCAATACTTGGGTTTGCAAGGTTGCCACGTATAACTGGCCCACCAGCGCACCCAAGCATATCAACTGGCAGACGCTACCGCCTATCGGCTCCGAGGTCGTACGTCAGTGCGACGACCTCGACGGCGTGAGCGACGGTATCATCAGCTCTCCAGAGAAGTGCAACATCAACTTCGACGCGTTGCGATGCAGCAACGGCAACAGCGACGCCATATCCGACTTCGCCACGTCTAGCAACTGCCTGAACGACGCGCAGATCGACACGTTGAAAAAGATGTACGCGGGATTCACCATCGACGCGACGGGCGAGAGCGTGATGCCGGGGCTCCTCCCGGGGTCCGAGAACCAGATGTACACGCTGCTCAACTACTCGGACGCGAGCCCGTACGGGCTGGGGTACGTGCGGTACTTCGTGCTCAACGACCCGATGTTCGCGGCGGCGCAGTACAACGACTCCCTGCTGCGGCTCGCCGAGGCGCTCGACCCGGGCAACGCCACGGCCGACGGCTACAACCTGACGACGTTCCGCGACCGCGGCGGCAAGATGCTGCTGTACCACGGCGCCGCCGACGGCCTGGTGCCCACCACCGCCGGCAGCCTGTACTACGAGCGCGCGGTGCAGGCCACGAGCGGCGGGGACGTGGGCGCCGCCCGGGCCTTCTTCCGCCGGCTCGAGGTCCCGGGGATGCAGCACTGCGGGCTAACCGCCGTCGGGGCGCCGTGGGCGATCGGCGGCGCGGGGCAAGCCGCCTTCCTGGGAAACGACACGCATTCGGTGCCCGGGTTCGCGGACGCAGGGCACGACGCGCTGCTCGCGCTCATGGACTGGGTGGAGAAGGGGACGCCGGTCGACCAGGTCGTCGCGACGGCGTGGAAGGAGCAGAAGGACGCGTCGTCGGGGGTGCTGAGGCAGCGGCCCGTGTGCGCGTATCCGGATACGGCGACGTGGGATGGGAAGGGGAATATGGATGAGGCCGGGAGTTGGAGTTGCGGGTTAGTAATTTTTTTTTCTTTTTTTTTCATCCGTTCCTTTTGAATTCCCTTTTTCGTTTGAGTTCCCTTGTGAGAGTCGTATAATTACTGCAGATTGTGCTGATATTATTATCTATCTAGTTCCGGTGGCGGCAGCGGTGGCGACAACTCTAGCCAGGTAGAGAATGGCGCGGGTTCATTGGCGTATATGAACCCCTTTTCGGGTATCGTGGATGTGTTGAGGACTTTTGGTATATGACTTGAGTAGAGGTGTTTGTTTGTAGTGGTCTCAGTTGGTTGATTTTAGATTTAGTGAGCGTGCTATATGGAACGGGTTGGTTGTATGCTGTATATAGCTGTTATGAAGACGTATGAAGATGTATGTAGCGACTTAGAGGAAGAGCATCCGCAGTGAATGACTGGGTAACTCATACCACCGCGTTTATACCCAGTTCCCTTAGGTCTCTGCTCATGGATTTATATGTTTTTACTTAGACTCGTGCAACGAAATGCTCTGGGCGAGCCTAAACGGGTAAGCTAAAGGCCTAAACGTTACTCAAAATTGCCTCTAGGTAGTTAGAGATCTCAAAACGCAGGTGTCGATGACTGTAGCTAGTTGGATTTTATATATTAGAGGCTTGGCTTAGAACTCAGCCCCGTCGAGGGTATTATAGGGGGGGTTCTATAGAATATGGAAACCGAAATACCTAGGAAAACATATAGAACTACCTACCTACCATTTTCACCTATCCCATAAATCCTTTTGACCCATTACTAGATCTATCCCCAGTAAAAAATCCCAAAATGCATTAATCTATTGCCTTATTGCGAAGAGCCAATTTGGGGCGCCCTGCGACGAGCCCAGCTTCCCCTTCATCCAGCAGATGTAACGTCCCTCATAGTTGCCCCAGCCAGCCCCGACGCAAGTCGAGTTTCCCGCGCACGTATCGATACAGTCCTCCACGGAGCTTGTCTCTTCATTGCCAATGTCTGTGGTTCCGCTACCTGCATAGTTACTATTGTAGTCCACATTGCAGACAACCAAGAATGGCTCATTTCCGGCTCCCTCGTATATCGTCCCGTTTGATTGTGGACAGGTGATTGGCGTTGACGTAGTTGCGCTTGAGGGATTGGAGGACGTAGGAGTTCCGCTGGTGAAAATATCAATAGAAAAATTCATATTATTGTAGAAGCATTGTTAGTTCACTTACTCGGAATTGGAGCTCGAGTTGTGCGAACTAGCCAATCCCACGCCCAAGCCGACTGCCAGACCAATGACGAGTATGGCAATGAGCGGGCCAATTATCAACCAGAAGGTCTTCGGTCTTAGCCCACATAGAGCTCCTTCGCGGCTCGGAAGTGGAGGGAAAGGCTTGTCTGACAGGTATGTCCCATCTTGAGAACCTCCCCAGTGAGGCTGACCCTGAACTGGTAGAGGATACCCTTGGGACATATACGCCCCGTTTGAGTAAGCATTCTGTTGAGCTACACCCTGTAGACTGGGATTTGGCTGCTCGAACGCATACTTCTCCGGGCGCTCGTAAGAGTTCCCTATGATGGTCGGTCCATTGACGACATGTGGTAAATCAGATGGGGCAACTTCTAGACCGGCTGGTATGGAAATATCGTTAGTCGACATTATACACTATGGATCATGATATAACATGGACGACTCTAGGTTCAACGCACTAGTGGAAGTTCATCAAGATTGTTAGTTAACATTTTAGGAGAGCGCAGACGGAAACATATAGGAGCAAGCTAACTGTGGAGTACTCATCTTATTATTTATGTTACACAACTATATGGATGCGTTTACTATTTTAATATCCGAATTGGAGTTGAGTCTCCCTAAATCGAGAATTCGATACTTGTAGTAACCCCTGCTGACACCTAGCCCCCAACTCCAAACTTAGACACCAAAGCCCACGAACCTCAGGTTCCTAGGTGGGCTAAGCTTTTTCGGCGCCGATCTCCTCTGTACCTACATAGAGTAGGCGTAGGTCACAAGGATCCTACTACTTTGGTCACATATCACTTGGAGGGTTCCATGCGAAAAGAAAAAAAAAAAGTCCTTCAGCTTGTTTCAGAAGCTGGTAAAAAAAAAAACGTGATTATTGAGTGAGATCCTTTCGGTGTGCTTCCCCCAGACAGTTCTCTGGCTCCGTGTCTAATATAAGCCACTTCATATAATCAGGTCCGTACCTAGGGTTGTATTGAAGCTGTAGGCCTGCGTCAACCACGGATACTACCTAAGATAAACTGTAAGACAACTGCCGTTATACTTACCTATTTTGCGACTATCCTATGCATGTTTTAGATGAATAAGTTTCTACTCGGATAGAAAAGGGGCTTTGTGTTACCTGGGCGTGTGGAAGACCCTACATAGTACAGGTACCTGACAACTTGATTCCACTCCCACCTCACTGCTTGTCCTTTCAGCTAGATACCGTGCCACCGAATATCAGAAACGGATGGTACCCTAGACACCTGGTGGGTTTTTAATATTAGGTACGACCTGATGGCTTGGTAGCATGAGATAGCCTCCCGGAATCTCGCCATATGTCCAGACGCTTACTGGGTCGGAAGCCAAAAACCATACAGCTGGAGAAACTCCAATGCGCTACCATTAATTCAGCCACATTTTATTTCAAGTCCCTGTTAAATTACATGGCGTAGGAGGTAGCTAATCCGATATATTAGCGACAGTGTTGCTACTCCTGCGCTGTAGTCAAGGAGTTATCGCGAAATCTTCCAATTATGCCTCGAGGCATTGCATATCTTCAAGTCTCAAACACATTGATCGACGGTATAGGTGATGCTAAAACGTATTTCATAGCGAAAGCTAAGACATTGAACCCAATGGAGCTCTACCTTCGCCTTTCCAAATCGGTTCTACATCGTCACTAATTCGCATCCGACCCGGCGTCGTTTTAAAATACCACTGTAAGTGTACCGTTGAGCTGTTTCATAGTGTAGCTGCCAAATGTTTTGCTACCGAACGTCAAATCTTGGAAGTACTAGGAAAGCACCCACGAGGTAGGTATTGAATATCTTGGATGTACCTATGCAAACAGTGATCATTATGTAAGCTCGGAGCTTACCACACTAAGATGAGGTAGGTGTTCTGTACCTGTAGCTGAAGCCGTTAGGTACCCACCCTAATCCTTGTAATTTTGGGATTCAGCGCCGACACCAAAGATTCCATGCATCATCACTCCTCAAAATCGAAACTTTTAACCTACCTACCTACAAATCATACGCTGCTTTCGCAAGTTTCATAGCCCAATATGTCTTCACAAGATCAGTCGGAGAAAGACCCATGGAATAAAGATACGAAACAGAAGTTCCAGAAGCAAGTCGATGGTAAATCTAGAGTTTGGTTGGCATTTGCTAATTACGGTGGTACCAGTAAACCCAATAGCGAATTCTTCGACCCTTGTCAAGAGGCCGCAGCGAAGAGTATCCGATGTCTGAATCGGAATGGAGGAGATAGAAAAATGTGTACCGACTACTTCGAGTGAGTCCCTCATGAGCTTTTGAGAATGAGAGTGAAAATTGCAATGAGATGGATCATGGGATGACGGTAGAAGAAATATACTAACGGGAGACGTCAAATAGGGCATACCGTGCTTGCAAAAAGGAATGGGTAAGAATAACTTACATCTCCGCTACGAGCTTACTTATCAAATAGTTCTAACAAGACTTTCTGCAAGACTGAAAAGCGGAAGAGGGAAGGTGGCAGCATATTCTGGAGTTGATGTTGGGACCACTAGAGAGACCTCTTATGGGAGGAGGTTGAGTCGAAGCAGCGGGGCTTTACCTACACGGTTTTTTCGGATGATTTACTTACTTGAGGTACCTCTCACCTAGGTAAGGTACCTAGGTAGGTAGGGAAGAGCTGTAATAACAATTGTAAAATAAAGGGGTTACCTTATCTACCTTTTATTATAGGTGGAAAAGAGGTGCAACTACCTATTGTATAAAAATGCATCTGCTATTCAGATAGATATATGTCAATTACTAGGTACCTAATCTCCTGTTCCTAAAAATCCGAGGTTCAATGGATTGGGATGATCCTCTATCAGGTTACCTAGATAGGTACATATATTATAGCGCAAGACGCCCTGGCTATAGGCCTATACTTACATCTGCTACAGGTGAAACGGGTTGTCACGACGGGTGCGCTAATTCACACCGCCTACCGAATATATAATAGTGGAAAGGAACCCTAATCCACTTCGGCGGCAGAATCCAGCAAGAAGACTAATGGGTTACAAGGATCTAAGGTGGGATGTTTTTGTACCTAAGACATTGCCTACCTACCTAGAGACGACGAGAGTTATTCATTATAGCCTAGCAACGTTCAAAATCAACAACGTGAAATCACTAGGTATAGGTTAGGTGGTTTCTTACGCACCTACAAGTCTCCTACGAGATGATTATACCGTGACGGACTTGTTATCTAAAGCTGCTCAAAGTTATTCCCCAAACAAATAAAAGATTCTTAACTTTTTCAACATCAACTCCAAGCAATGATACCCCACTATCATTTCTTCCATCTCGAGTCCTTCAAACTCTGAAACCCTCATACTTCCACTCAAGCTTTTATTCACCTTTTGTCAAACTAGAAATTCTTACATCTGGGACCTACTGGATATCTCTTTGCTATCTATTTTAGGTAGTAACGTCCTGCACCGCAAAAGACAAACACCAAAAACAAAATAACAGAAACAAAACTGCCGCATACTACCACATTTACGATGAAGCCCCCTTTGATTCCTCCAACCCCACGGCATATTAATCTCAAGCCCACAGGACCTGTCAGCCTGTTAACTGCCTTTGCCGAAGAGCAATGGACCAACTCGGCAAACTTAGCAAGGCAGCGTTACAGAACCACAAAGGATCCATACTATTTGGTAGGTCATCTGTGCTTCTTTATTACTCACTCATATCCTAGTTTACTTCTACTAATATCTTCTAGGCTGTCGAGATTGCTGCTAAATCTCAGAGCGACAATGTCGCTGACCGTAGTGCGGGAAAGGTTGCTGTGGAAAGCATGATCAAGGACAACATCACGATAACCGACGTGGATACCCTGGATTTATACGAGTTCGCCTGCGCTCGTACTGATATAAATTACTCCGAAACCATCGGCGTGCTCCGGGCAAGGCTGGTGAAGGCACTCCCAAAAGATCAGAAGTCTTGTTCTAGATGCTTCGATGCTTGTGTCTGGAATTCAGACTGGAAGAATGCTCAACAGGTAATACTTCTCCCCCTGTTCAGAAAGCAAACTTACTGACAGGCACATGTAGATTGCAGCATCGTTGAATAAGAATTTTGCTAGCGACCGGAAGTCCTTGTTTCAATACATCTTGGCCACTCATCAATATTCTGTAAGCCCTGGCTCCTGGCCCTGCCTATTCTGACACTGGGAGCTCCTCTGACCTGAACAGCTTTCCGATGAATGTCCTGAGGGCAGCAGAAAGATATTTACAGCACTTGCAAAAGCACAGGCCGATAAAGCATTTGACCTCCGAGCTGTGGTAAGGAATTGAAGTAGAAAAATGAAACATTCCAAAGAGGGAAAGCGCTGACTGCAATTATTAGGCTCCTGATAATGATCAGCATGCTGATCGTGCCGTCGGTAGTGAATCCGAAGCCTGGTTATGGCTAAATATTCGAATCAGCAGTTGTACACCGAAGGAAAACCTGGAGCTTTTTAGGAAGCCTGAATACAGCCCCCTTGCATTTCTCAAAGCTGGTCACCAGGAACCCTACTGGATAGCTCTAAATTATCTACAGACTTACCGTGCTTGGGATGACGTTTTTCAAATTGGGAAGGAGATCTTCGAAGAAGCCACTCGTATAGCTCAAAAGGAAGCCACGGCTATTGAAAACGATGAAAAAATTACTAGTCTGCGGAAGCTGGCAGAGACTGATGATAAGCAGGGCTCATCAGTTAAGAAAGACTTAGCTCGCGCTATAGAAAAGGCTCGACCTCCGAGAACTTTAAAAGACCAATCCTATATATCTGCGAGCTGTGAATATGGGCTCTTCATAGCTACCTTCACAGCTGCTAAGGCCCAGCCTGATAGGAAGCGGCAAGTATTTCTATTGAATATACCTTGCAAGAACTCCGTGCTGACCTCACCTCAGAGCCCTTAAACAGGTTCGTCAGTTAGTCGACAAGCTGATCAAGGCTTTGACCCGAGCGGAAAGCATGAGACCTATCTTCCAAAAAACATACGACATCCTTTCCCTATCCATTCTTGTCGCCCGAGAGTCCCCCGCGAATCTTGATTCGCATGGCTATACCACAAGAGTTGCTAACTTTATGAACCATGTTGTTCGACATTATGACGATCCTAACTGCGCCGCTGAAGCTTTAACATTGATACCCGAGTTGACCAAGCAAGAGGTTACCTCGTTTATCGCAGCTCTTCGTGCCGCTACTATCAAGGTAACTACCAAAAGGAGCCCCTAGTATTCATATCGTATAGCACCGCTAACCCTGACAATCCAGTGTGACGACACTTATAAACGCTTTATACTGACATCCCTAAGCTTGAGGATCCGATATGCAGTGGCGATGGGTAGTATATTTACCTGTACCATTTGTAATGCAAGAATGGAACGGAGCGGTTGCGTACCTTGCCTCAAATCCATTGCAATCAATACCCTTGATGCGTATAAGGCAGGCATGGAAAATGATGACTACCGGCAAAAAATACTATCCGGCCAGAGTCAGAATCCCTTCTCGGATATGGCAGTAATAGGGGCTGTATGTCTCTTAAGGCTTGCAGGACTTGCTACCGAGTCGCATCCAATGGGTACTAATTCTCTGTACCATGCGAATATCCAACTGTTTCTGCAAGCTCTTATTTGGCTGGATTCATGCCTAGTCATGTTGCCCTCTGTTAGCAATACGCACCGCGTTTTGCTCGTTAAGCTGTATCTTCTGATGGGATGCGTGTCTCGAGCTAAGGCTTACTGGGACCGTTTTGCTGTTAAGAATGCGCTCCTAGATTCTCTAGGGCTTCTCTTTATTGACCGGATATCATCCATCGCCCCCGGATTATTTATCGCGGGATCTAGTCGTGACAATCCTGTCCAGCCTTTCATGGTACATTTTACTAGGGGGCTTATGAGTACTACCCCGAAGAAAATTATGGAGGCTCTAGAAATGGGGACTTATTCTAGCATTCAAGAGATGATTAGATATGCCGAAAAACAGACCTCAAGCTGCACTCTAGTTATGGCTGTTGTGGAAGAACGCCGCGGCTTGCGAATAAAAACAGGCAAGATCGAGGTCCCCATAGAAGACCAACCCCTCGTCCGTATGTTTTACCCGTTTGGTACTGATGAAGTTTGAGAAAACCTACTGACAGGTAGGTAGGGAAAATAACAACCGACCATACTATTCGCGACATTACCGACTATGGAATCTTTTCAGTTCCAGATAGTGAATCGGCTCAGCCTCTTTCTTCTCTAGTCCACTACGGACCTCTCCCGACGGTTTGTAACCCTTGATAACGTGCCTGTAGACTAGAGTCTAATCGTGATATTAGGGTGGCCGCGCTCACGCAGGCTTGATAGCCGAACGCTTCCTTGATTTGGTCTGCTACGTACAGCCAAAGGAGTATAAACCATCCAAGGCAAGCCAAGTTGCTCAGCTCGACTGGAAATATGCGTCCGCTACAAGCTCCCATCTAGAAAAGGAAATGAGGACCATATTAGCTTTAGGCGATAAGGGGCTCCAAGAAGGAGAGAAAGTCGACGTAGGAAAACTACGAGATTCCGTAAGGGGTTCTTACACGACACCGGAATACTGGTACTATGGAATTATATGGAGGCTTGCCAACGCGGTGAAGAGCATTCTGGCACACGGATTCCTCTCGACTTCAACCAACGAAACCCGCGAGTTCGATCGCTTCCTCATCAGAGGTATCATAAAAAGCCTCGAGGACCAAACCCAAGATTTCCTAGAAGTACCCGAAAACATCCACTCGAAGATCTACGCCTTCCACGGCTTCGCGGCTCTTCATGCTATGGGCATGCTACGCGAATCGATCCTAGCCGTCAAGTATACGACAAACTACCTCACGAGCATATCCGAGAAGCTCAAGAACACGGATAAAGCTCGCGCGAACACTGAACTCGCGTGGCTCGCGGCCGAGCTCAAAAAGATGACGGCCGCCGCCGCCGAGTCGGAGAACAAGATCAAGGCTCGCATTAAGCTGCTCAGGGACTACCTAAGCAACGTCGACGGCTGGAGAGATCGCCTGTGCGATTGGGTATTTGGCGACTATACCACGGCGTACGACGAGGATGCGGAGTTCAAGCAGGAGGTGGCCAGCAAGATCAAAGCCGTCATCCCCAAGGCGAATGGAGAGCTATGGGCTGATAAGGTTGGCGAATCTTGGCGCGAGCTCATGAATGGTTGGGCTGCCGTTAGATTCGACTAAACATCTGCTTGTTCCGTTCGTCCCGTCCCGTCCCGTCCCGATTTGATCTCTACTGTACCTACCTAGTAAGATACGTACTTTATTCTCTACCTGGTCAACTACCTCGTAGTCGTGGTCCCAAGCATTTGTGCATATCTCTTCGTTCTACTTCCTCGATATCTGGACATCACTCTTCGAGAGCTTGGAAATCATGTACTAAGTCCTAGTTATACGAACTCCTGGATCTGCATCTTGATATTCGCGCCAAAAAAAAAGGCAGACATTTTGTGACCGAAGAATATCTAAGGGGATAGGCATGATGAGGGTGAAGATAGGGAAGGAAGAAGGCAGCTTTTCTCTGATCCCAGCCAACGGATTAATAGGAATAATGCTGTTAATCGTCACGATTCCGTGCCGAAAAGTTGCTAATTAGCTTATGTAGATAGTTGCGATTATTCATAGGCAATTCGTAAACAATCGTGCATGAAACCGCCATCTGAGATAAGATGACTACCCTGCATACTGCGACTAATTAATCCCCTAGGGACTAAGAGGGGTATCTCTTCCACGTCTTCGTATTTCTTCGTATTTGTCTAGCAACGTCTCCCGATCCAGATTCGTAAGCCTTGGCCCAATGCCGTAGAAATGCCAATAACACATGCCTATGCCTATATCGAATGCCCACGTCCACGCCAGAATATGCTTCTTCTAAAGAACCCGCTGCACGACATGATACGGCTTAAAAGGGGAGAAAAGAAAGTCATAGCCTATTATAGGTTCGATATTGGGGGGTCATGCCCGTCGAACGTGCCACAAGTCAGTCTCAATCCCTCTACCTCCATCCTCTCCAGTCCAAACATCTACCGCACAGCATCACCACCACCACTGTGGCTCCCCCTCCTCTTCTTGCGCGCGAAAAAGCTCGCGGCCTCCTCCTTCAGCGTGACCCAGACCCAGAACCAGCTGAGGAACTCGATGAAGGCGAACGTGAAGAAGACGCGGTTGCGCAGGCCGTCGCTGCCCGTGGGGCCCGCGGGGGAGAATATGGACGACGGGGAGGAGGCGGGGGAGGAGGAGGAAGAGAAGGGGGCGGGAGGGGCTAAGGGGTGGGACAGGCGGTTGGGACCGGAGCGGCCGGCGGACGGGGTGGAGAAGTACGCGAATAGGGAGAGCGAGGCGAAGATGGTGATGCGCAGGGGCGCCTGCGTGCCCCAGTAGTGCACCATCCATATCTCTTCGGGCAGGGAGAGGGTGACGAGGTCGGAGAGGCCGGTGATGAGGAGGGAGACGCCGAGGAGGGAGGAGACGGGGTTCGGGTTCGCGAAGGCGGTCGTTTGGGGCTACGGGAGGGAGTCAGTGGTTTTTTTTTTTTTTTTTTTTGTCGGTACTTGGAAGAGGAGGGTATAGTGTATATAGGTAAATGGGGGAGGGGGGAAGATGAAGCTTACCATGCCCATGGCTTCGCCTAGCACGAAGACGAGGGCCTGCTCAGAAATGGCGTTGGGATTCGTGTAGAAGAAGTAGGCCAGGGTGATGTGGAAGAGGCAGAGGGAGGTCAAGATGGTTTTGACCGATATGAGCGCCATGATTGGGTTGGTTTTCTCGTTTTCGATGGTGGATCGTTTATATGAGGGTGATGGTGGTAGTGTTCTATGGTCCACAATAGCTATTCTTTATTCGAAACTCAGCGTCGACGATGACGATATTAATGTCTTGTTTCCCTTCGAAAGTGGAGAGATAGTTGGAGAAACGAAAAACGAAAAACGAAACACGAAACATGAGAACGAGAGCAGCAGGCACGGCAGGAGTTCCATACACGTCGACAAGAATCTAGCGGGTTGTCGTGTTGTGCGACGGACTTAGCGGAATGGTGTCCCGTCCTGCGACACGCATGTGAGAAAGAATCTTTGGGGTCGTTTTGGGTCTTGGAGGGGTCGACCTTGTGTCAGGTTTGGAGACGAGAAAGGGAAATTTGGTGCATGTAGCAGACAAAAAAAGATGGTGGTATGAGGTACCTCCAGAACGCCAATTCATTCCCATTTTCAGGGACCAGGATTATTTGTTTTTGGGTACATAGTAAGTTCCCATGCTTATCCTTATCCTTATCGCCTATCGCGTGAGTTTGACCGGTTACATCAGACAGCTACATAGTACTTCAGTACTTTCAATTTCTACCTAACTATGACGATGGGTACGCCGGTACGGTACATCTGGGTAGCATTAGACGGTCGTGGCATCCTTTGCAGCCACATGGATGGAGGGGTAGGCGGGACCATAGGGCTGATGCAGGTAATTAGAAGGGGAGGGGCAGGTTGAAGAAACCTTCCTTGCAAAATGATTCATGTTAGTACCTGCCGTACTCTATACATAATACGATAGTTGGAGGAAAGTAAGACTTAAAATATACTTTAGGTCTAGGTCAGGTACTTAAAGTTATCAGGGTATCAGGTACTTACCTAGCTAATCGCTTCTCTATATAAAATCACCTTCTCAAATAGCTTCACTTTTCCTTCCTTCATTCCTCTTTTCCTTCTTCAGCTTCTAATGCCCGAGTCTCCGTCTAATACATGACACATACATGACACATCCGTGCTCATAATGGCCTCTTCCGAACAGCAACCCCCCCTAGATACGGCTCGGCATATTCGTTACTGGCAGCGATGCTTCCGCTCTGTGCTCCCTCATCACTACGTGAGTAACGATAGTATTCGTCTCACGCTCGGCTTCTTCATTGTCGCCGCTCTCGATCTCCTATCCTCATCTTCATCATACTCCGAACCCCCAAAGGATCCCCTAAAAACCTCCCTTATAAGTCGAGAAGACCGTACTCGGCTAAGGGCCTGGGTCCTCTCACTACAGCATCCACAGGGTGGTTTTTGTGGCTCACCTCACCATGTCCTACCAGAGCAGTATACCACAAAATGGGACGCTATTAACAATGCTGAATCCGCGCTGGACCCGGCCAATGCTAATATAGCTGCTACCTACTTTGCCCTACTTTTGTTAGGCATTCTGGCCGATGACGACGGCTCTAAAGCATTTGAGGGAGTAAACCGTATAAAAACTCTACGCTGGCTCAAGACGCTGCAGAGGGATGACGGCAGCTTTGGCGAGATCATTGACGAGGACGGGTATGTCGGGGGAGGCAGGGATATGCGTTATTGCTACCTGGCTGCTACTATTAGATGGGCTCTTGCCGGATCCGAGACTGACGAAGACTTCAACGTCGATGCCCTGGTAGCACACATACGGCGAGGACAAACCTTCGATGGTGGCCTAGGCGAAAGTTCCACACACGAAAGCCATGCTGGATACGTCTACTGCGCCGTAGCCGCGCTATCTATTCTTAACCTCAGCAACCCAAACGCTGCCACAGAACCGGACCGGTACCTGAAAGCAGGCATTCCTTCCATTCCGTCTTTAGTTCACTTCCTTGCCTGCCGTCAGTTCGACTATCTGGAACCCGACGCTGACGACGAAAATGAAGAATCCAGCAACCACCCATTACCTGATATCTCTGCCTTGGCTGTTTCAGATGCACCTCAGATCGCTGGATTTAATGGCCGTCTGAATAAGGTCGCTGATACATGCTATACGTGGTGGGTCAGCGGCACGCTGTTTATGCTTGGCGAGAGTCAGGTGCTTGATCGCGGCCCTGCTAGGAAGTTCATACTCGAGAAGACACAACACATGATTGGCGGGTTTGGGAAGCACCCCGGTGCTCCTCCTGACGTCTACCACGGGTACCTAGGACTTGCGGCCCTGGCAACGTTGGCAAATGCCGAGGGCGACGGGAAGAAAGAAGAAGGATTGGGCCGATTCGATCCGCGTCTGTGTATAGGAATTGAGGCTTCTCAAAGAATCACTAAGGCTAGGGAAGCACTACTGGCCCCCTCTCAAGAAGATGAAGACAGCGATGACGATTGGGAGCAGGAGACTGAGAGGATTAAGAAGGAACTCGACTGGGATAAGACTAGAGAGACTATGACACGGCTCGAGGCGAAGTGGAGGGCAGAGGGCAAAGTACCTATTCATGAGATGGATAAGTGGAACCCTTTCCACCCACCGAATCTGGATGAGCTGAACGCTTAAGCGATATAACGGGAACTGGGTTACTGCGATTGTGGCATATCCGTTTCTTTGCTTTTTCTGCTAGTTCCCTCTTTATAAGGCGTTGCATTATCAAAAAGTTGAGGAGGAAGGAATGAAATCAATAGAAAAGGAACCTAGAATACGGCTTAGCGAAGATAGATCGGGGAATTTGGCGGAGTGGATGAAAAGCCAATTACTCCAACTCCAACTAGCTCGCTAAATCATGTCCGTTCGGTTAGGGGAACAAGATAGAAAACCGACGATGAGTTTCAGTCTCCATAAACTAACTACCCGGTACTTGATACCCCTGAAATATTTTTAAGCCTGTACTTCGTAACCTATGTGATATAAAGCGGTAGGTCGGAGTGATACTAATACCTACCTCCTAGGTTAGGTACTTAAACGAAATGCATTTCCATGGAAATAAGCAATCAAATAAGCACTAATTTAAAAGGGCCGGCACGATTTGACGAAAAGGAGTTAATGTAGGGTTGTGTGTATATTATCTGAATTAGCCGCGACAAGCGTAAGTGCTATCTGGACCTACGCCTTACATACAGCTATTCAGCTTCAGCTTCAAAGCATCCTTATGTAAGGTACCTAGAGTGCGTGTGTCTTACAACTCCTCTAGATAAACCAACAAGTCTATATACGTTCGGGTAAGGACCTTTTATAACTCACTCCGCGAATCACGCAACGGCTTTACCCTCGACACACCCGTCCCCATCACCACCGCCGCTCACACCCGGCAACCGCTGCACATCCAACACCAACGGGCCGCCACCAGGGCCGCTCGCGTCCAGGCTAAGCGTGACGCGGGCCCTGTCGGCAAGGATCCTGACCGTCTCCCCGAGGTTCTTCAGATCGGTCTCGAACTGCGATCCTCCTACTCCCCCCCCTGTTCCTACGCCTCCTCCCGCTTCGCCTCCAGCTCCGGCTCCAGCCGCGTTCTCGTACGTCCGCACCTCCCGGATATCGACGGTCGGATACGGAAGCCAGCCCTCGCGCAGCGGGATCAGGAGGATCGGGATCGAGGCTTCGGTGTCGGGGGTGCTTTCGTAAGAAGAAGAGGAAGAAGAAGAGGAGGAGGACGGAGCTGGGATGACGAAATGCCCCTTGCGCCGACCGCCTAGCAGCCACGTATCCTGGGTCGCGATGATCTCGTAGCTGAACTCGAGGTCGGTCTGCTCGGCGGGCGGGGTGGTCGTGTCCCAGACCCGGGTCCACTTGAGGTGCAAGACCGCGGGTACGAGCTGATTAGTAGAGATGGTCGGGGTTGATGGGGTAGATGGGAGTGCGGGAGATGGTTGTGGGGATTGTTGGAGACGGATGTCGGCCGTGTGGACGATGGTCAGGGATGGTATGTCCACCGGGATGAGGATCGACCTGGACTCGGCTGGGACCGAGGTTTCAAGAGCCAGTTTTGGGTTTTCCGCTTGCCACGTTCGGACAAAAGAGGTTAAGGCTTGAACGCAGTCGGCACCGTCGGGCGTCTTGCCCAAGCCGGTGAAATATTTGGCCCAGCTGACGGATGTCAAGAACGCGGTGGGAACGAACCCGGTCAGAGCCGCACGCTCGAGCTCCTGTCCCGTCAGATGATGTCGGACATGAGGAATTATGACCGAGCACAAGAGCCGAGAGAACGGACGTATCGATTTGTCTTCCAGGGATTTGGTGATGGAATCTTTAAACACGGATTCGATCTCTTCTTGCAGGACGCTGTAATGAAGTCTGAGGTACATGGTCTTCTTAGTATTAGGCGTGAGCTGCACGTCGGTGTTGCGGATGATCCTGTATAATAAGCTGGCTGGTTGCTTCGAGAAGATAACCACAGGGGCGCTGGGTGGTACACCAAATTCCGCCTTGAAGACATCTGAGCTAATGAGTTCGCTTCTGAATAGGCGTAGGGGGCTGTGACTCGCGGTAGACACGGTGAAACGAGAGTAAAGAGCCTTGTGCTTGAAGACGTCTTGGACGTTGACACCGAGAGCCAGAGCGGTTTCGATGGTAGGCGTTTTCGTAAAGAAGAATTTGCCATTTTCAGTAGTATAAGACACATCGATGCGGATGGATATGTTAAGCGTCTCTTGCTCGACTGTGAAGGGGAATCGAATTCGGACGATATCGTTCTGCGATATAGAGTCGAAACAGAATAACCCCCCCTCTGGCGGCTTGGAGAAGCTGACAGAAGAGCTGATGCACCTCGCTTCGCTGGTAAGGAGTCTTAGCCCTCCCGTAGCCGCCTTAACTCGAACCTCAGCATTCACCAAGTTATTCCAGCCGGGGTCTAGCTCGATGTCTACTGTATTGTTTCGATCCAGTTGGACATGGTGCGACGCGTGTAACCGCACATCTAACGTGTCGGCCTGGTGATAAATGACAACATGAGGGGATTGGACAATATCGCTGTCCTTATTTACCGGTTGGCCAGGTTCTCGTTCGTAATGAAGACATAGGTTACTAGCTACGAGATCTATCCTGTCGATTTCATACGTCCCCGGGATCGTCGACTGTTGTTATTAGCAAGTGATCACCAGATTGAGATTCCAACGGGAGTAAACTCACATTACTCTTTAGTTTGACTATATTCTTGCCGGGCTTTATCACTATCGGCTGCGTGAGCTCAAACCGCATTTCCTTTGACGATTTCCCAGCTGGACTTATGACCCGCACTTTGGCAGAGTCGATTTCAAAGTTATCCACCAGTAAGCTGACCACTTTCAAGTTAAGGGAAATGCTGTCATGACCCTGGTGGTGTTCCGGCGGACCATCAACTTCTACAACCGAAAAGAAACTTGATAGTGATATTTGTAATTCGTTCGGTAGGGTCTTAGTCGCTACAAGTAGGTCGCCTAACATCCCTTTAATAACCTCGCTATCAGGGTAATCAACGTGTTCTATCTTTGTCAGTCGAAATCCCGATTTTTCGGCTTGGCGATCTCTCTCGGCGGCTGCGGCTTTCGTCAAAAGCTTCAGCATGACCTTAACATATTCGTCTTTTCGCTGGAGTTGCTTTAGGCTCCTTGAGTACATGACTAGCATAGATAGCTCGAGAAGACTCCAGCCACTCTCTCCAAAAAAGGGTGTGGTTCTCCAAAAATAAGAAGAGGCTGAGCCGTAGTCGCCAAGATAGTATTTTAATACTGCTATATCTGCCATGCTCGTCTGCACCGAGTATTGATGATCGGCAACAGTGTAATGTCGGAGAGCTTTATCGGTGAGTGTCTCATAAAGACGATAGAAATCGTTACTATTGTCGAGAGCTGTTTTGAGAAGCTTATTGTCAATACCTGAAAGTGACACAACAAAATCTTTATCGGCCGGAGTATCATTGTCCTCTGTTGGCGGCTTCTCGTTGTCGTTACTGTCATCCCCTAGATCGATGTCCACCATTTCAATCATGCTCGTTTGTCCTATGACTGGTACGTCAGCCCAGCCGTCATTCCAACCCCGTTTCTTTCCACATTCGGCGAGAATATTTCTGGATAAGATATAGAGCTCTGCTCTCCTGGCGGCGAGCTCTTCTAGTCCAGCTTTAAGGAATGTCGACTGGGCCTGCTCGCTCATAGCGCCAGGTTGAGGTGCGAAAATGTTCGGACTTGGAGGCGGACGACCTACGTTGGCTGTACCACTTGTCCGTATAGCCAGTGAGGAATTTCTCGCTGGATGCATCATTGTCTTCGGTTCAGGTATAGCTGACTTTGGCTCGTGAGAATCTGGAGAAGCCAGGGGAGACGTAGGTATTGGGAGAGCCTTGGTAGATGTCTGAGCCAGGATTTGTTGCGCGATGGAAAATGCAAAGGAAGCCACCAGATTGTCGACCACTTCAGAAGCTAAGGGGTCTGGCTGAGCCGTTGCTGCTGCTTCGGCTCCGTCCTCTTTAGCCATATCGGACAACGCAGCAAAGACATCATTTCTCATGACCTGTGAAAGCATCGGTATGAATTCCAATGTGCGTCGACAAATCTCAGCAAGCATGGTTAAATCTTCGTGCTCATTTTCCTTTTGCTTAGAAGGTAGCGCTCGAGGCGCAACACCATGTAGGACTGACTCCTGTTGTTCCTTGAGTTTTGCTAGCAGCTCTTCTCTAGTCGACCAGGCATTCCCGAGCCGGAGTAAGAGAGCAATCTGCCTCGCGAAGATGTAACACCTGAAGTCGAAAACAGACACGTTGTTTGCGACGATCATATCACGATATGGCTTCTTACTAGAGCTGATGGGAATTTCGTCGTATGCGCCCTTCGGTTGAGTAGCTTCAGCCTGGGATGACTGTAGATCAACTAACTCGTCTTCATCCTCATAATCGGCTCCTGTGATCGCTACCCTAGCCTTGAGAGCGATCTGCTTCAACGCCTCCGTGTAGCCTAAAAGCTCATTTGTAGCAGAGCTGGATCCAGCCGACGTTTGATCCTTGACAATCATGTCAAGTCCCACGCTTAACTCGTCATATCCGACTAACGCATCCTCTACCAGGCCAACACTTTCGAAGCCCCGAGCTAATCCCTCTTTAAGGATAAAGAATGTGCAAAAGTTCCATCCGGGTAAAGTCCTCTGCGCGTCTTTCTCCCTGATATCCTCTTCATACTGGCTAACTCGTACGTCGAAACTAGACAGGATGAGACTGCGGAACTTGGACACAAGATCCGTCCAGGCATTCTCCGCCTCCTGTTCCGTTTCGGTATAACCGGTCGGTACAGCAGGTACCACGCGTGGGAGCAGGTCGTACGGGACATCGTTGACACCAATGCGAATTTGGGCGATCCGGTCCGCTGTCCCTTTACTAGAAGTGTTAAAGTCGGACTTCATCTTCTCAAGGATCGGGCTTGACGCAGGTCTCCATCTAGATGCCGCGGAAGCTTTCTCGGACGCAGAGCCCGAGTCACGCGGTTGGGTCGCAGCAACTGTATTTGGTATCACGACGTGGACGATCAGCCATTCGAAAGCGTCATGATTCTCGGCCGTGTTTTTCTTAGAGGTGGAGGAAGGAGTATTCGTTTTGATCCAATCTCGTATCTCTTGTCTCACATGCCCCTTATAAGAATCATTATCGTCACATCGCACTAAAAACACCTTTAGGTAGGGTGTATTCCTTAAACCAGGTATCTGATGACGTCGTGCTGGTGTGCTATTCCGATTCGTAGTCTGGTCCACAGCATCGGAGGAAGCTGTCGCTCCAATCTGAGTTTGGAAGCCATCATCACGAGTAGCAGTGCTATCCGGATGTTGAGAAGGAGGTTGGGACGAAGGAGGCGAAGTAACGGATTTCTTCTCACCAGCCGGAACGAGGTCGATATGTAAGGTATCAATAGAACGAAGGGGGCCGGCGTGGGATTGCCAATGGAGGTTGCGCAGAGGAAGTCTTGGCACCAATCCGGGCGCTAGGAGCTTGTATACATCGTGAGGGTCGAAATATTCGACTATAAGAAATCAGTAAGGTGGGCGCATAGCTTTAGGGGTCATGTACAAAAACACCTGTGACTTTGGAGGTAGAGAATGGCTGTTCCATGACGAACAGCTCGGAGGATTGTTTTTTATTTCATGACTGAAGCATCGATGGTATATCTGGTGTCTATATGTGGTAGGAAAATAGTGGAAAGTCAAGCGGCGTGAGCTATAAACGGAACGGTGGTCTATGTACTTGTCTATGTATAAACCTTGTGTTAGCCTTTAGGTAATGTTGAAGCTGTCGCGAGATCAGGTCGCCCTATCGATAACGCGACTTAGGTTAGGTACCTTAGGTACGTATCATCTAGGTTAAGTTTTAGGCATGGCACTAATACATAACAAGGTTCAGGGATTAAAACAGACTGAGAGCGGTAATAGTTCGCCCCTCGGTTTCTATTCTGCTATTTTTCGAAAACGATCATATAAACAAATTTTCATAAATAGAAGTTGCGTTGTTTCGCCATTTGTGTATTTTAAAATATTTACAACTCAATCTCAAAGAATAATTCGATCTTATATTAAAGAAAAGAATGTCAGGCCTTCAAGCGATTCGATACTCGCGGGGTAAACTGGAAGTGCTCGACCAACTTAAATTACCCCACGAGCACCACTATGATGATGTTTCGACCAGTGAGGAGGCCTTCGATAGCATAAAATCTATGAGAGTTAGAGGCGCACCCGCTATCGCAATTGTAGCAGCACTAGCACACGGAGTCGAGTTAAATAACGGGAGTTGCAGTAAGTATCTCTTGTCGCCCTGTTAATTCTTCAGCAGTCGGCGACGATCAGTAACTAAACGCTTCATAGAGGCTTCAACTACACATGAGACGATATCCTACATCGACTCGCGCCTCGATTACCTAAAGCAATCACGCCCAACAGCCGTAGACCTCAGTAATGCAATTACCCACCTCAAAAACACGATTCGATCCGTCGATGTAGCCGGCAAGGAGAATGATACGGCGGGCCGCGACGCGATTATCGAAGCGTACATAGCCGCCGCAGAAGAAATATTCCGTAAGGACACCGAAACCAACCTTTCTATTGGCGAGTATGGTAGCAAATGGTTGCTCGAAAATGCACCGATCAAGTCTTCCGATGGCAAGGTGTCCGTTCTCACGCACTGCAATACCGGATCGCTCGCCACGTCAGGTCATGGAACAGCTCTCGGTATAATCCGTTCGTTACACTCGGGCGGCCATCTACAGCATGCTTTCTGCACTGAGACTCGGCCATACAACCAAGGAAGCAGGTTAACTGCTTTCGAACTCGTATACGAGGGTATTCCCTCCACATTAATCACAGACTCGATGGCCGGCGCCCTATTTGCCACCAAGAAGGCTGAGAACAATATCGCTGCTGTCATCGTGGGTGCAGACCGAGTGGTACGTAACGGAGACACTGCCAACAAGGTGGGGACCTATACCCTCGCTGTGCTTGCCAAATATCATGGTCTGAAATTTATCGTGGCGGCGCCGACGACGAGTATCGACTTGCAAACCGATACGGGTGCGGGGATTAAGATTGAGGAGCGGAAGCCGGAGGAGCTGACGCAAATCAGCGGCGCGGTGGTAGGGAAAGATGGAAAGGTAGACGTCACTCGTACGGAACGCGTAGCGACCGCTCATCAAGATATCGGTGTATGGAATCCGGCTTTCGATGTCACGCCAGCAGAGCTAATTGATGCCGTGGTCACTGAGCGTGGCGTTGTGGTGAAGGGCGCAGATGGAAGCTTTGACTTCAAAGGCATTATACCCGAAAGATCAGCTAAAGCAATTTAAGAACAAGAATTAGTACTGAAACCCGTGAAGAGATAATTAGACTGGCTTTCCCGTGGCGAAGAATTAAGGACTTAGGAATTCAACGCAAGGTAGGTACCTAGGTAGGCATCTCCTTTGCTGGACATCCTATGATATTGTACGAATTAGCGAATGTGAACGAATTAGAAGAGCCGTGCTCAAATTCCTTCAACCCCAGACACAAACCGCTTAGCTCTCGAGAGCATGCAGGATGAGCTTCTTGAAATCTTCCACCGCTGTTTCTAAGTCCCCGAGCTTGATCGCCTCGTCAGGTCCATGGGCCACAAAGATAGTTCCAGGTCCGTACAAATAACGCGTATGGTTGCCCGCTAAGTGATGCACATCTGTTCCATAGTTAACTGTGGTAGTCTCGAATCCTATATTCAAAGTCAGTCAACTCATGCAATAACAGTGGATAGCCGCCAGAACTTACCCTCGACGTCACAATTGCACTTAACAACGCCATAACCGCTACTACAATCAAATTCAAACGCCTCCTCGTCCACGCTGCGCATAACGTCCTGCAGTCGCTGAACCACGATCTTTTCTCCTCCAATCTCAGGGCCAACAGCCACACGAGCAGCAAGCCGGGCCGTTGCCCTTTCCGGGATCACATTCGCAGCGACACCACCTTCGATCAACCCGAAGTTTACAGTTGTGTTACCAAACTCTTCACTGCTACCCAAGTCGGTATCCAAGACACGTACCAAACCGCGCGCCAGCAGCTCCGTCGCACTCTTGCCAAGCCATGGATATCCGCTGTGGCCCGCGTGACCTTTTACTGTAATATTGCAATGAAAAATTCCCTTATGCCCACAGACAAGATGGCCATCGGTTGGTTCGCCAAAGATGGCCGCCTTAAAATCAGGAGGAGGGTCCAGCTGACCACGCGTTTCCGAGAAGAATTTCATTCCATCACCCGATGTCTCTTCTCCAACCACATATAGAAGCATAACGGAGTCCTCCTTGCCTGCGATGCTACCAGATTCGAGAAGGGATAGAAGAGCGGTAATCTGCGCGGCCACGCTGCCTTTCGCGTCTACGCTACCGCGACCTGCGATCACGGTGTCGGCAGTAGGATCCGCATCGGATCGCGAGTAGGGAATGAAAGGCGGGACGGTATCTATATGGCTGGAGACGAGAACCTTTGGGGACGGGTGTCGAGTCGGTCCCGGCCAGGCGAGGACGTTGAAGCGGGGCTTTCCAGGATTCGAAGTGCTACTTGGCGGGAGGAATTCAAGCTGGACCACGAAGTCACGCGCTTCGAGGTAATTAACTAGGAAATTCCCGACCTCGTTCTCGTCGCCGCTAATAGAAGAGATTTCCACGAGAGATTTGTGCAAGGAGACCAAATCGTCGCGGTAGGTTGGCGCATTGGATTTGAAGTCGGACGAAGCAACCGAAGTTAGAGAGTAAGCTTCACCTAGAACTTGTTGAAGCTCGAGTCCCAAGACGCGGGAGCTACCGAGGAGCAAGATTGGAACGGAAACCTTCATTTCCGAACCTAAACTCCACCTAGTGTCTACTTACTAATTGTGAAGTAGGGGAATATGCCAATATAAACTATTTTGAAGGAAACCTACGACGTAAGTTCATACAAGAAATGTTGAAGTTGAGAGGTTCCAATTCTGTTTAGGTAATAGCATCCATAATAATAGGTACCTACCTAGGTCCGCAGGTACCTAAAAGGACATAGCTTCAACAAAGCCCCCCATTTAAATCTTGAGCTTGTTCCAAAACCTTGATGGCGGAAACAGCCACAGTAAATGCCACACCTCCCCCTTGTCAAGTCACCGCATTATTATTTTCAAGATTGCAACAATGTCCGTTAATTCCGCACTTTCAACTACCTATTCTTCCATGTTGAGAGCGACAACCTATTGTATAATCATCTAGTTCAGGTTCCGAGCGCATTCAATCGTTAAGTTCGTTGATATCGAGTCTTGGTTGATATCCAAGCTATCATTCCAAGTACCATGTGGCATGAACTAGATACCTGTTATATTAACTTACCCAGAGGATCTAGACGAAGGATCGCAGATAGTGGTACCTATCCTATTGACCGCTGAACATGGGTCCTATAAATTTGTCTCCATGACCGGTTCTGCCAGTGCAAAAGTACATAGCAGACCTGTTTCTACGATCTGATCCTTGTTGACGTGGATAAGATCGTACAAAAGCCTAGGGTTTCTTGCTGTTTTCTTCGGTCTATGAGGTCTGCGCGTAAAGCCAACCGCGGCTTTCGAAGGCGTCGCTTAATAACTCTACCAAGCTGTTACTTATGTCAGTTAATTTAAGACTAACAGGTGATTAACTTCTGGTAGGAGTCCTAAGTTCTCACTCAATACGAACTTTTGTTGAATTAGTCGGCCTACCTATCGTGAGGTTACAGTGACATTGCCACCGAAATTAGCCTAAAAATATATCTAGATTGGGAAGAATATATACTCTGCATCTGAAGGAGTTTCAACGAATGCCTAAGAAGTCGGTTCTAAATCGAATGGTATCTTCAGCTAGTTAAGTGCCAATTATACCTGAGAGCGCTTCAGAAGAGGGCCATTTCCTATAAGCTTTTCGGCGCTAACACGGCTAGGTAGTAGAGGAGTAATTGGCCATAATACGGGTATTGTAGAGTAGACATGAACCGTACGATAGAGTGAATATCTCTACTATGGCTGCATAGATGTTGATACAAAAACAGACGGTCCCATTGAGATCTTGGGAGGCGCAGCTAAGAAATGAGAGTCACGCGGCCTGATCCCGCTCGTGCCGTCACGAAATCCAGATCTTTAGAGTCTGGACATAACCCGGAACGTAGCAACGCCCAGGCTGCTAGGCTGAACAGGGCTGAGCTACATACCTCCATAAGCTGCGCCGCACGGGGTAATTTCCTGTCGCTTACGGTGTGGATCGGTATAGCTTTTATGACCCTTCAACAAATGCACGTTTACTCGTGTAAATGCCTTAGCATGGAATCAGCGTTGCAGGAACGTTCTTAATGGTATAGTAGTCCCAGGCTTCACCGATTATGGCATCTGTTGCGGTCTAGTCGGTGAGCTGGAGTGGAATCTCGCGGTTCGCGTTATGCCGGGGGCGACGTTCAGGATTTCATCAAGGCTGAATAGATTGATCTATAAAGAGAGGGTGTTATCCGGCGTGTTCACGATGGTATTTATTCTGGATCACGACGACATCCCACTTGCCTCTTTCACTGACCAGGACCAAGCTCACACTCGTTCAAAATGAAGTCTTTACTCTTAACGCTCTCTGTGGCCACCGCCGTCAGTGCCATCCCCAACATTACTGTCGTTCCTAAAGAGAACAAATGCAGCAACTGGCCTTTCTTTCGCCAGATGTCCAGCGTTGCCGGACCTTGGGTTCTCTTCGCCGACTCGACCGGCAAAGATATTGACGGTTATAAAGCCACATATACTACCAACTCGGATAAGACACTCGCTTCAGCTTGGGTAAGAAACCCTTTTGTTACAGATCCCCTTTCTGGTTTAGACTTAACTCTTAACCTTATGAAACAGTTGGGCATAAGCAACATCAAGGATGCGGCAGTTCCTCAAATCCAGTGCCAAGCGTTTGGCAGCGCGGAGATGTTAGCCGTGAACGTAGACGGCCATTACGAGCCCCTCAGCATATCGGAGTACATCTACCACCAGTACGATGGGTTGATCTTCGTGCAGACTGTGGCGAGGGGAGCTCCTATCGAGCCTCATTGGCATTACTACCCGAACGGCACGCGACAGGACGGCACGTTCCTGGGGTGGAACAACTTCACGACTTGGGCGTACCTACTCAATGAAGAGTCCCGCTCGTACCGGGTTCGCCTTTTGACGGACACCTCCCGGGGTCTCGTAGATGGCGAATTTACTGGCTTCATTAGAGCCGGATTTCCAGGTCTGTCGGATTAAGAGAGTACCTATAACGGAAGATGAGCAAGGTTGTAATACTTCATATCTTATACCCTTAATATATACATATTCCACTGTCTTAGTCCACTTTACGCTAGATCCTAACCTACCTATCCATATGGGTTAGCCGCCTGTACCCCCATCTTCGAAGGCGATACGTGCAATTCGTATGGTCCCGGTGGTTTACTTACCCGTTCTGTCTCGTCAGCCCTCACCTTTTGGCAAGACGGGAATAACCATTGCTTAGACTCTCTCCGCCTTAGCTATTATCCTAGGCCAATTAAGAACATTCCTTTAGTACCTATAGCCCAGGTCTACGGAATCCCAAGGAATGGGTGCCTAGCGTAATTCCCAGCTCGCCGTATCTAGGAGAGATGCCAGGCAGCCTAGGCTCGCGGTTTGATAATATTGACTTCATACTAGTAGATCTACTCGCCGACATACTCGTAGACCTCACTATTACACTGAAACGTAGCGTACAGCAGTCCAGTTCTACGACGGTCTTCAATGTGCGCAGCCCACAACCCGCGCCATGACACGAATCATTGCCCGCCGTCATTGAAGCTGCGAAAACGCACGATATACCCCTTAAACCGGTACCACCAAATATTTGGCTGAATGGTCTCACGTACCACTCACCGAAATCAAACGTCATTTCTCATGAGCAAAGTCATAGAAAAACTACGCAGTTAGATTATGAGAGTGAATATTCAAGTTAATAATTTTACTTGAGGTAAAACCGTCCAGCACGCTTTCTTGTCGTGAGGTTCGAGGAATTGAAACAACTTCCCCTCGCCGCTCAAAAGACGCGCCAGACGGATATCCCATGAGGGAGGGTCAGATCTCGCTATAGTAAAAGATATTAGATTAAGTGCCTAATGTAATGCTAGTCCTATGTAGGGTATCAACACGGCAAAAAAGGCATGCGGCAGGTAGGTAGGTAGCCATAGCAAAAAAAGGGGCCCCGATGAACTCAACACTCCTCTCTGTCGAACGACAAACAATCATTATAGATAAGAAATTGCTATAAGCAGCCCCTGACTGGGGGAGTATTAATACCTTCAAAGCCATTAATAAGGTCGGTTTTCAACGAAAAACCTATGGCAAAGTGAGTTAGGTAACAAAGAGAATCGGGGGCCAAGTTCTTCTAGTACAAGACAACGAGAATTGCAGCAGCAGTCATTCCAAGACGTCCATCCACCACCACCTGATCGATACATGGGTTATCTCTTTTCCCCTTTGGAAAACGCGTACATTGTACGTAATAGGTAGCAAAAATACAACAAGGCTGTACAGACCTGAGCCGCAAATATGTGCTGTTTGCTGCTCAGCTGACAGCCTAGAAAATTAAAAACACAAGCAAAAGTCTTTGGGAGGTATATAACAGTACGGCTGGGAATTCCGTCAAAAAAATAACAACAAGAACTCGCTCCGCTACAATGCGTTCATGCTATCACAGGGTATCATCAAGTCGTCAATCCCTATCACGCTCGCCAGCTTTCAAGGTTCCAACACTGGAACCAAGGTCTAGAGCATCATCTTTCGAGTCAGCCTCACCTTCATATATTTCTTCTACCTTTTCTCCGGGCACCTGCATGATAGGGCTGAAATCGTCTACCTCCTCGACTTCCTCCTCGGGCTCGGCATCACATATTGCTTCTTCGCCTTCCTCATCCTCTTCCTGGATAGTGATTTCACCGCTTCTTCTCCCCAGTCCGCTCGTACTCGCGCTGCGGTTATGACCGCTGGAGCTGGGACCCGCGCGGGATGAGTTGCCAATGGAGAGCATGGGTCCTTTGAATATATTGCGCTTGCGCTTCGCGAATAGCACGGAAGGACTGTTTGACGTAAAGGGATTGGGAGAGCCGGGGGGGTTCTGGGCCGGTTTCGATGAAGGCATACCCTCGTTGAAATCCAACGCCAGCGCCGGCCCGCGGACGAGACGGATATTAGAGGGAAATGAGGTGTTAGTTGGCGTAGCCGGGAGAACTTTAACAGAATGGTGTGGCGACCGCCCGGGGGTTCTCGTTGTCGACACGGACCCAGTAGAACTGGTAGAACTAGCCTTCGAGTGCGAGTGGTGGTGATGAGGCATAGTTCGAATGGAGGAAAGCGAAGACGAGGTTGACTTTCGGCCGCGAAGACCAATGGATGAGCGACGAACATTTGAGCGCGGCGTTAGGGGGCTCGGTGATAGCGATTGGCGCTTATATGATGACGGTATAGGAGGCGGCGCTTGTTGGGAATACGTTGAAAGCGGAGCTGGCATAGGTTTCTTAGACGGGTTACCATCACTCCGTCCAATGCTTTTGAAGTTCCCATTAGGTAGATTCGGGGAATTCCCGCCGCTCAAATCGGGGGCACCCTGTGGAGAGTTGGGATACTTGCTAGTGTGAGGTCGAGGGCTAGGATCCTTGGGATTCTTGTTGGAGCCCGACTGGCCGTCTTTAGCAGCCAGGTTAGGGGTAGACATGCTCCCCCGCTTGTTGGGTCTATGCCGTCTCGTACTGGCTACGATCCAGTGCGTCCAGTTCTTCCATGTAGCAAAAATCGCTTGCGATGGCTTCCTCCGTACTTTCTGTGGTGGATGAAGTTCTTGTTCTTGTTCTTCGTGTCCCCCCAATGCATCTGATGTGGTTACAAGGTGAAGAGTAGAACCTCTAGATCTCGCACTTCGGAGAATGCCTTCTTTCGGTGGTGGTATCGGTCGCCGTTGTTGAGAGGAACTAACCGACCGAATAGAATCCTTGTCCACTGGCGGCGGCGGTGTGGTACCATCAGTACTCAAATGAGTCTTCATATGAGACTCGGGCAAGTTTGGTAATTCAGGGACTTGGAAGTCACTATATGCAGTACTTCTCCTCTCTGGACGACCTCGCATCCTAGGCATAGGTGGCTCACCTAATATGCCGGAGCCATTGGGATCTTCATCTAGAATTGGCGCCATGCGCTCGAGCTTGCTGGATGCCGCTGAAAATCGGCGCGAATTTCGATTTTCGGCTTCCCTTTCTTTCCTCTTCCTCTCACGCCGACGAGCCTTTCTTTCTTCCTTTTCTAATAAGAGCGTCCACCAGCCAGCGAGCACGTCGCATTTCTGTGCTAGCACACTTTCGATAACGGCATCAATATCCACGCCAGCACTCCGCATTCGCTGGAGGCAGTCCTTTTCTAAATGCGTAGTAAATGGTGGAGGCTGATGCAACTTAAGAATCGCCTGTTGCTGGGGGGCGAATTCCGCAAGAAACGCATGGGAAAGGATCTCAGGTAGAGTAGGCCTTAGTAGAGGCCGTTTAGAGAGGAGGATCTTGATAAGCGAAACAGCATCGGGAGGTAAATGCGCTGGATACTTGGGTTCCTCAGTCAGGATCTTGTTCCTGGTGATATTGTCGTCATCATCATCAAACGGTAGCTCCCCACACAGTAGCGCATAAAGAATTACGCCTAAACTCCAGACGTCTATTTTCTCACCGGCATATTTTTCTCCTTTCAACATTTCCGGTGCTGAGTAACATATCGTACCGCAAAATGTCTGAAGGTAATTTGACTTGCCCTCGTATTCCCGAGTAAATCCGAAGTCGACTAATTTGACATTCTCGTGTTTATCAAGTAGGATATTTTCAAGCTTTAGGTCACGATGGACACAGGACTGTTGATGCACATAGCTGACAGCACCGACAAGCTGTGTGAATATTTTCTGAACCTTTTCAACAGGGAGGGGGCCATTGTTGAGGAGATAATTATATAACTCATCACCTGGATACGGTCAATGATTCTGTAATCTCGCAATGGTGAGAGTTTGGACATACCTGGACAGTACTCCAAAACAAGCCACACCAAAGTCTCCGTTACTATAATTTCGTAGAGGCGCGCGATATGAGGGTGAACAAATTGCCGGTGGTGATGGATTTCTCGAGCGAGGTTGGAATCATCTTTGTTGGCGGACTTGAGAACGACCTATTACCATTAGGACCGATGCTAGGGGAGGGTCTGGTAGAAGCTAAAGAGCTTCTTCTGGCTGTGACGAACCTTGGAGCCATTTGTGAGCTTGTGGTTTGCAAGGTAGACTTTTCCAAAGGAACCCTTCCCGATTAACCTTCCTAAGGTATAATTTCCAACATGCTTTAAGTCCTTATTTGAGAATTCGCTGTTGGAGACAAGAGATATTAGTACCTAGGTAGCTGCATAGGGTTTGGACGGGACAAGACCCAGACTCAGACTCAGACTTACTCGAGTAACTCCTGATAAGAATTGGCAAGCTAGATACGGCAAAATATCGTTAGCAACCAAGCATGCGAAGGGCGCCTTCAAGGACAAGACGTATACATAAGTTTAAACAAACCTTTGCTTTCCGCCCCAGCGCCTCGGCCTTAGCTTTATTTGTCTGCATGACCCTCTCTACAACCTGCCTTCAGCGCCGCCCATTCCCTCCGGACTATACTGGTGTATTATTGACACTTCAATAAGTATCTTCGACAAGGTGATACGTTCGTGGACTCGACGGGGACTTGACGGAGACGGAGACAACAAATTACGCCTCGGAAATGGCGATCGGCGCCTGACTGAACGCAATGGAGCATGAATAAAATGGCTGATTATATACAAGGGACAATACAGCGGCAGCTATTTCGATTTTAGGTAGTTTCGATATGGATTAATCTGGATAGGGCAAATGCGGGAGCGTTAAGCGGTCGCAAAGACGCGCGAGCTTTGGACGATTATGCAGGGACCTCGTCACTCGATCTTGGTATTATCATGTCTCGCGTCGTGGGAATGTCTCGGTTTACCAAAGCTTCGAAAAAAGACGTTGCTATGGAATACCTAGGTAACTTCGTTCGGGTCGCAGGAGACGGTCGATAAATTAGGAAGATGCGTCAACCCGATGAAATGCGCAGAAATGACAGTGTTTCCGCCGTTGTGATCAATATTAATAAATGTTACGCAAAAACAATTTGTTTCCGACTGCTGCAAATTAATTACAACTAAAGAAATAAGAGAAGTTTCTAATCCTCTTTCTGAACGACGAGGCAGGGACAGGCAAGGATCGCCATTACCTGAGCTTCGACAGCTGACATTACTATTCCGCGGTGGTCTCATGCAGGGATCCGCAAGCAGGGCAAGGAAACTACGGGGGGACCTCTTGCGGCCTTAGGGAACTTAGCCGCCCCTTAAATAACTTTATCGATAGTGCCTATCAGTTAGGCACATTAGGTACATTCTAGTGAAGCAGCAGCAAACCTAATACCTATAGGGAAAGGTAACGCCTGTGAATCCCGCTAATGTTTAGGTAGGTACATGTAACAATGTATTCCTTCAACTGCTCATTGGCGGGAATAATAAGAACTAGGTACCTATTCCCCCTTATTCTTCTTTTCCGGCTCACGGACAGATTCTTAGAACAAAACATTAATAAAAGAGAAAAAACGAAAAAATCTTTTATATGCCTACTTCTACCTAAATAGTTTTTCTAGTTAAAAAAAAAAAAATCACGACCTTAAATATTCAGACACACTTTTCCCCCACCGTACTCCTCCTTTATAAGTCCACATTCCAGGTGCATTGCCCGTCTTCAGGCCGTCAATTGCATCAGCAAGATCTGGTCCGAGCCCTTCTGCCTTGATTTCTTTAAGAGGATATAAATATGTCTTAAAGGAGAACATGATCGCTCGCGTCTTGGGCATCCGTGTCAGCGTTTGTAACTCCATTCTTACCCGAGCCTGCCGACTGTCAATGCATGTTCAATAGATTCTTGTATTAATGATATTGCCGCAAGATGCTCACCTCTTCGATATCTACATCGATATCTTCTTCAACTTGGTCCCCTTCTTTGACGTGATTACTAGAGACATTGAATAACTCGGAATTCGTTGTAATTGACCACTATATCTTCCTGTTAGTAAATCTGCGCTAGGCATATTTCATATTTACAACCTTCCAACTCCAAGATAACTCACATTGACCCGGCAAACGCTTTTGCCAACTTCAAGACGACTGAAAAATCTTTCCATACTCAGCCCAATCTTTTCATAGGACGGAACTGGGTCGTGTATATCTTTTAGCAACTTCCCGATCTTGCTTGCCGGATCGAAACCACTTGGACAGCAACACACAAAACCAACACATTGATGTCCATCTGGTGTCTCGTTTAAAAAGAACATATCGTCTTCAACTGTCTCGCCAAGGCTCCGTAGCGCAATTATAGGGTCTTCTGAGGGTAAAAGCGGGAGGGAAACCCCAGTAACTCGATTGCGAAAGCATTTCTCATCTCGTTCGAACAGTGTTGGATATCTAACGGATAGATACTCTAGAAGGTACGAATATGCCTCCTTCACGCCCTCAATACCAGAAGGAAGACAGCCTATAGTGTGGTTTTGATGCTTAGCCATCGTAACTCGTCGATCTTGTATTCGCGATAAATAATTACGATCGATAACTATGAGATCTGACGGAGATGTTGATCTAAGCGCTATATAGGACATAATTATGGTAAGCTTGTCAAGAAATGGCCATATAGGTAGGTTAACTTAGGTAGGTAACCATTCACATACCCATCGTGATATGGTAGATTGGTTTGAATGGTCGAAACTTCTGCGGCTCTACTGTCTGCCAGTCAAACTCGTTAAGAGGTTGGACACTGGGTTGGTAAAATCCGACTTCCTTTTCTGGAGGCAGCTTGCTGAACTCCTAAGTATAGCAGAGTCAGTGTCTATACTCGATCACGTTTTCACAGTAAATGTCTTAATAAGGCTTACCTTTTTCGTATAACGATTCCATATCCACAGGAAAATGATGGATGAAGTTAACAAAGCTATTAAAACAAGGGAAGTCGCCATGCCGTGTAGAATGGTGTTGAATCTTTTTTTTAAACACGATGAGGATAGTCTTCTCCTATCGTATCATGAAGATATACTCTTATACTAATATTCATGGGAACCCCGCAACTGGGATACAGGGCTTTGATAGTTTGATTGATGTTACTATAACTTGCTTGAGTTGGCCGATGCCGGACGGCTCTCAGCAACTCATATCAATTCACCTTATCTTGAAAGATATCTCGAGGAAGCTTGCTTACAATTATTCTCTCTAAGTTTCTGGGACCAAAAGGGAAAAAGGTTCAATCCGTCAAACTGCAGCTAAAGTAGAGGTATAGGTACCTTTTTACCTGCCAAATCCGTTAGCTATTGATATTATCCATGATTATAAGCACCAGTAGTTGTTAATGAAAGTAGGCTATCTTAATCTCATACTGGCGTCATGAAAGATGTCGTTGCTGTCAATCAAAGTGCGGGGCATTAACACCTGCGAATGAAACTTGTGAGTGACCACTTGTTATCAACTACAAGAAGTACGTCCTATCGTGCCCGTTAATTTTCTTATGATTCAAGCTGTCCCCATATAAACATGGCTAACGTTGAGAAATACTATCTCCCGCCTACTCAGCTTATCCCCAATTCCCCACAACCTCTACTCCATTACAAGGGACTCCTAGCACAAACCTCGGAACGCCAACCTGGAGCTATCAATGATAGGCTAGAAAGAAATCACTGGACTACACAATGGATATTCCGTTACGGCCCGAGCCAACCATCGCACTACCACTCACGAATCCACGAGGCTATGGTGGTACTCTCTGGAAAGGCAACTATTAGGTTTGGTGTCGCGGATACAGATCCCGACCTTGATAATAATACCTGGGGCGATGCGAAAGAAAAAGGTGGGATAGAGGTAGCGGCTAATGTTGGAGATGTTTTTATAATCCCAGCCGGCGTGGCTCACAAGACATACGATACTAGCCCAAGCGCTGAATTCAGTTTATTAACCCCAGGTGATGGACACGGAATACCCGGACCAGACGTCAGAAAAGCCTTGGTAAATGTAAAACTTTCCGGGTACATGATGATGGGTGCTTACCCTAAGAATTGCGGCCACTGGGACTTCTCTACTGGAGGAGAGGATGTGGGAAGTTTTGAGACCTCGTGGACTGTTCCTCGACCAGAGAAAGACCCCTTTCTAGCTGATTCAAGGGATGGCATTGTCGGACAGTGGAATGATACTGAGGTTCCTGGTAGGAGAGCTGTATCTAGTAATCTTTAAAATACTCATTGACACAAGGTAGTTTTAAAGGATTGTCATTACTTAGTAGGTTAGGTAGTCATTTGTTGCAGGTCTCGTCTTGCTAGTGCGACGTATATTTATTAAACAATTATCTGAGCGTCCGTTGAGGGATGTCTCTACCTCTGCAAGTGAGCCTACACTCTTAACCAACACATTGGTATTATCTATATCCGTCTTACTATTTACATACCTAGCACCTTACTAGGATGTGACAAGCACCAAGTCTAATTATATGACTAAGATTCAAGCACTTCGTTAATCACACACATTAGTCTCACTAATATATAGTTAGTTTCTTTCTTTAAGAAAAATATTACTTGCCACCCGTATGTTACCTACCCAGGTATCTCTGTCTTTCACGAAATAGGTTCCTACGGTTATGGAGGATATTACCGCAGATATATTCAATCAAAGGGCTCTTAAAATAGGATAAAACCACCATCTTCCTGTCGTACCTACTCCTGTTCCCTTAAGGTTGATTTCGTGAACGTGTAGACGATTGAGTCCAACATTATATACTGAAGCTAATAAAGGATGCCTACCTCGTAGGTACCTTAGGTATTGTATTTTTATACACTCTCACGGACGGACTAAAAGCGTTCAATATTGACACCCGTTTCTTTCCAAAGCATCTTGAGTAACAGCAAGGTGGATGGATAATTAATCTTCAAGTACCTAAAGTAACAAACCGGAAATACTCCCATTTTTCCAACTGGAGAGTAGATTTGTTCGAATTCAATCTGCAAATCATCCTAGATATGGGAACTACATAATGGAATTCTCTAGCATACTTGCTAGTCGAAGGGACAGGTCAAAAGAAGTAAGGTAAATGGAATACTTTCAAGGAAGACAGCGCCATTTGCAGAAGAAAATTTGTTCTCAAGCATTGGGTACCTAAAGTGCTTGATGTGCATGAGTAATGAAGAAGGACATACCTGTAACCATATCATCTACAGCCTAGACCATTTCAGGATGGATCAGTGCCATACGTAGGTCCTTGATTCAATGTAATATGTGATAAAACCTTTGTCTTGGTAGGTGCAGCTGTATGATATATGCCTCGACCACCTGCACAGCTGATGAATTGAGCAAACATCCTATGTGAACTGGTTTCCTGGCAACTGACTACCTTAAATCATCCAGCACTTGCCTTCCTTAAACTCAATCTTGCCTTGCTCTTGCATTTTGCAGCCAGGAATCTTTCATATAAATACATGGGCCTCCAATGCTGAACCCATCTTCATTCTCACAACCCTTAAGTTACACCTTCAAAACCTTGTAACTTAAGAACTACAAGTCACACCCAATAGTTCTTGAAGAGACTCCAACGTCTACCGCACCATTGTAGACACCATGGACGTGGACACTCACATTCCCACGGGATCCTTCGAAAAGATCCTGGAGAGTCAGGGGCTGTCTTGGACCCATATTCGACTTGACAATGGACTTAAGGCCACACTTACCGCAGCCTGGAGATCGGAGGGAGTCACAAGTGAAGTTGCCCAAGAGCACGTGAAGGAAGTCTATCAAGGAATGATGGATGCCTACATGCAACTAAACTACCGTTGGGAATCCAACATTGACGACCTCATGTTCCAACACGCGTTTCTCAGCGCTGTCAAAGACAAGGTTCACTGGGTTCGCAAACTGTCTGACCGAGAACTCGGCCGCCTCATCTTCAACTTCAAGGATGCCAGAGAGGTTTGCCTCAAGCAACGACGAGAGGCAAGCGTCCGCCCCACTACTAAGGATAGTGAGATCGCACGCCTCGTCCAGCAGTTCATGGATATGTTCCACAACCGCGTCAACCAGAGACGCCAGACATACCGAGGCTATAAACCTGGATTCGGAGTGGACAACGAAATCATCCCCTTTGAGTGTGCCAAGCCATTTATCATTCATAAGGAAGAACCCAATCGACGCAGAAACTCCGTCAATTATGCCAGTGGCCCGCATTATGTCGGTTCTGACAAGGGCCCGTTCCTCGTCCCTCAGCGACGCAAGCCTAGCAACCCGTTGAAGAAGAAGAAGGAGGACGAAGAGTCAAAGAAGCAGGAGGACAGCAAGAAGTGATTTTTATCAGACCTTGCAACTTGATCGAAGGCCGTGAGAGATTAGGGAAAGAATGCTGAGGTAGAATCCGAGCTTTGAAGTAATGATTGCCTATTCAATGGTTAATGTGGTGGGCTTCATTTACATTTAACTAGATGTTCATCTAGTTTAGGTAGTTATAAGTCGCTATAGCCATGTGAAAAAGGCAGCTCTAATTGACCTTCTAAAAAGAAAATTGGCCTTTTTTTGTTTGGGAGGGCGTGATTCAATTCTTGATCCTAGGGTCACGTAGTTATTAATCGTTCAATTGTTAATCAATCCTAAGTTGTGTGGTTTGTTATAGGTGAAAGAAAATCCGTATCTCGCGAAAGAGCTGTGGTAGTCAATGAATGTCTTATAATAGTGAACCCAATCCCCGCGAGATTCCTAAGCCAAATGCCCTAATGTTATTCCTAACCCATGGTATCATAAACGCAATTGACAACGCCGCAAATTCTCACTGCATATAGGTACCTACCTAGGTAGGTATATATAAAAAATCTGGATCATTCTGAAGCTTCACCTTTCCAACACCACGGGAAAGCTTTTGTGAGTGGTAATACCACTCATAGGTCAGATAGACTGTAATAGCGATTGTGCTATTAAGAAATACACTTTTGGCTCAGACGTGTCTTTGACAATCAAGAGTCTCATATGCTTGAACCCGTTTAAGAACCGAATCAGGACACCCTGGGCTAAAAAGTTGCAAACGAGCACGCACAAGAGCATCCTAAACCTCAGGGTTCGATTCTAGGAGCTTACAGAGATCAAGAAGTCCAGAGTTCCAAGAATCCAGAGGCTCGAGATATCCAACTTTGCCCAAATCGTCTTCACTTAAGAGGGTGTGTCGATTCTGACCAACCTGAGGGGGTGTGAGTGGTAATAAGGTCAGATAGACTGTAATAGCAATTGTGCTATTAAGAAACACACTTTTGGCTTAGCGGTGTCTTTGACAGCTTTTTGGTTTTACTATTAGCAGGCTCTTTCTCATCCTACTACTATCACTGTGAATACTAGAGCGAGCCAACGAAGGGGTTGATGACCTGTGAGTATGCCACTCATGAGCCACGGACATGGCTTGTATGCTCTTCTTGAGTGATGAGTGATTGTTTGTAAAATAATTATGGAATCGGACACGCATATACCTAAAATGCGTTGTATTATTAAGAAAGAACCTGAAGCCTTACGGCTCTACTCTAGTAGTCTACAGATATGTGGGCCACCTGGCTGCCAGCAATAATAATAATAATAACAATCTTTTCTTTACATAGACAATACACACATACTTGTCAAGACCCATCATTCAAACGAGCCTTCTTGCAACCCTCTTGGGGAATCACTGTCATAATCACCATCTGACTCTCCTTCCTCATCACTCCAACGCACCATCTCCCCACGACTAACAGAATAAAACCAATAATTAGGATTTTCCACATAATCGTCATAGTCGGTAGGGGACATGAGATCTCCAATAGTTTCTGGGGTGCGTTTGTGCTTCTTCTCTTGCTGAAATGGAGCCAGCGGGATATCGGCTCGCTTAAATGCGTGTTGGATAACGTGTTTACGTGTCTCGGCCTTTGGATCATCCTCCCGAACACGTATCTTCCAACCCTGTGGCCGCCTGGAATTGAAGATACGGAACAGCTCGTTGTTGAATATCGTCCAAGCGAAACGGGCAAACACGAACTCGGGTCGAATACCGTATAGCGTGTGAGGCTGCCTGTTGTGCCAGAGCTCCAGCTTCTCTTGTTTATCGTGGGCGCTGAGCATATGCATGACCAGCTTATATTCACCATTAGCTCGGCGCTTCGGAACGAACGTCTTTTGAATCCCAAATCTTGTGGACGTCTGCGCGAAGCAGAATGGTATTTGACAGATCCCGAACGCCGATTGAGGTGTCTTCCGAATGATATCTCTCCATCATGTTGTCGTTGAACCAATCGTCCGCAGAGATAGGAACCCAATAGGCTTGCTCAACACCACCGCGAGAGAGTGTCATGCGACAGGATTCATCTCGAACGAGGACCTTATCGCGAAAGTTGCCGGGGGATGTCGCGTACAAACGGGTGGGATTCGGCTGAATGCCGTGACTCTCCAACCAAAGGGAAGGAACATTGTTATGCGGGAATTCCCAATGATGGAAGTTAGGCGTGATAGGATAGGGCGATTCTTCGTCGGTAGCAAAGATAGGGTCGTGGAGGTAATACGCTCCGACAGAAAGTATCCCATCGGCGGGAACGACTAGTGCTGGCGACCCTCTAGTTTGGGTGAGGGACAAATAAGGCCGATCTGCTTCTGCTCGAGTCCAAGCATTGCCAAGTACAATACAGCAAGCCGTCCAGACGATGTTATATTCTATCCCATCGTCAAAAGCGGGAAAGCGAAACAACAACGCATGTCCAGCGTCGTAATCCGGATGGCGAATTTCAACAGAAGGAGGCCTGCTCGACGGAGAAAACGGCACTGCCGCTTCATGGGGTGCTTTGATATGAACAGCCATCGCTCATCGCTCATCACTGCAATGTGAATTGTAGTTGAAAGAGTTATGGAATAGAAGGAAGTTAATAAGTTTAATCATGCTGATGCCTAGATGCGAAGAATACTTACCTAAGCAAAGGTTATTTCGGACCAATTAGAACCATTATTTTCATAACTTCACCACCTAATTAAATCAAAACTATGTAACACAGTAATTACTAATATTTAGTATCGTAGAATTAATCATTAATAGGATATATTGGTTCTGTGAGAGCATGTTCTTGACGTTGTTTATAATCGTTAGACGAAGAGGGTATACGTTTACTAGTAACAAACTAGCATAAGGTCCAATGGCCTGTATCCTTGGAGTTGCACTTTAGTTGAATGAGGGGAGGACCTAGCAGGGACCTAATTACGTAAAGATTGTCAGAGTCGAGACAAAAAGAACCGGGAGTGTCTCCATTTTTGATGGTTATCAGATCCGTCTTCATCTTATCAGATCCGAAATCTTGAACGGAGGTACCTAATCCACGGAGTTAATACGTACCTTCAATGGAAGTATGTGTTTATAACTAATACTTGCAGTAATATGCAGTACGTATGCTATCCACGTTGCCATCTTATTATATACCTACCTAGGTAATCGAAAGAGGCTCAGCGCCGAGAGTGTCGAGAGATCTGGGTACTGTTTAGTGTAATTTCTTTGCCGGTCGCTGATTGAGTTAAAAACCTAAGGAGGTAAGCAACTAAGGAATTGCGATATTGGTATTTCCCTCCCTTTCGTCTCCTTTCTCGAAAGCAATAGCATCAGAACAACACATGAACCTTCCGATAAAGCTTCCTTTAATTTCCAATCTTTAGGTACATTATCGTTCATGGCATACGCTCACTCTTCGGAAGACCTTTTTGCGCGTTGAGACACGCGTGCAGATCTTCGGATTTCTTGGCGAACGTTAGACATTGATGGTTTCTTCTCTTTTCTAGTTGAAGTAATACTCGATTTTTCTGGGCCCGGAGACTGCACAGAAGCTCTTTGGGTATACGGCACCTCCCCGTGAGCTAGCATATCAACAAATGCGGCAATCCTTTTTTCGCGTCCAGCTTGAGTCTTTAATGACTTCAGGCGGTAGTACATAAGGAAGCGATTCTGCCGCGATAGCGTGTCGAAAGTGGCTTGTGCTGCGGGTACGGCTGCGACCGCGACGAGAAACTCTTCCGGCAGCTCTGCGGTCGCTTGCCCAGCGTATGCGGCTTCCCAGCGGCCGTCTGCCTTAGCAGCTTCGACGGCGCGTCGTCCCGCCTCCGTCATTCGTCCTTCACGTTCAAGACGCGCTACATGCTCGACGTTCCGCTTGGACCAGCAGCTCCGTGGGGCACGCGGCGTAAACCGCTGCGCGTAAGACGGAACTGCGCTTTCTCCGTCGCCCTTGCGGGTTTGTCCGTCAATCCAGCCGTGGCAGAGTGCCTCATCAAGTGCTTGGGCGTACGTGAGTGAGGTCGGTGTCGTGGCACCTTTCTTAGCCAGGGTCAACCACACACCCTTTGAAGTGCCTCCATTGCGAAATAGCCAGCTTGACCACGCCGCCGCATCGGCAATAGTAAGGACCGGGAGTTGTACGGGCATGACTAAAATAATAGTTCTAGGTGCTCAACGAGAGATAGGAATGCGACTTCTCGCCTAGCGCGGCTGCTGAACTCGATATAGGTGAAACAGCCATTGAGTTATTGGGTTGGTTGTGACAGATGTGCGCGATCAGGATTTGCTGCTAAGTACCTAACCTAAGCAGCTAAGGTACTTTGTAAACGGCGGGGGCCTCTAGGGGTACCTATTGCGGAAAGGGGCAGTGCAGTCTAGCGAATCAGGATGCAGGCCCCACCTATGGGTACCTACCTAATGATTTCTATCAGCTGAAAAACTGAACTTCCACTTGGTGTAGGCGAAGACGGGGCACGATTTGTCCAATGTTTGAGGTTACCAGCGCCATGGGTATGTCGTGGGTGGAAACGATGGCCATCGCCAGATCTTCGCTGCGTGGAAGTACGTCGATGCACTCAAAGGAGACCGATGACATAATGCTCAACGCATCGAAGTGATCCTACTAAAAACGAAGCCTAATAATTATAAGTCAGTAAGGCCATCCTGCGTTTCCGTCTATTTACACGAGTACGCGTTTAATCCAATCACTTTGCGTCCTAATTCCGTTTCTTTAGCGCATGGATGCTCTCTTTCTTAGCTATTGCAGCAACTCTTGCGTCTTGCCGTAGCTCACGTTAAACATCAGGCAGAGACTCCACGAGCTCTAGGGTCTTGTGATCGTCAAGTGCTGCGGAATACCTCCGAGCCATAGCATCAACACAGTCTTTAAGTTGCATCTCGTAGGGGCACATGATCCAGCCGATTCCAGCTAGGAATGACTTGCGATACTCTTGCAGAACGTCCTCCTCCTTCCTCGAGAATTTCGGACCACCTAACTTCTCAAGCGTGGCTAGATAGTGGTCTAAGATTTCGTATTCGTGAGTCCTCCTGTCCTCGATGCTTAACGCGCCACCGATGAAGTAGGCTACGTCGTGGAAGGCTGACCCGATATGGATCATCTGCCAGTCCAGGAATCGAGGCGCGCCATTCTCGAGATACGTATTGCCAGTATGAGGGTCGCCATGTAACAGGCATCGGAACTTGGGGTTTCTCAAGGCATAGTGTTTCTTCAGAGCCTCGGTGACGCGCTTCTGATCTTTCAAGTAGCCGTGCACTACTGGCCGATCAGGGCCATTAACGACTTCGTCAAATGTCTGCATCAAAACGAGGATGGCCTGGTCGTAATCTGACGTGAGCCAGGGGTAATCCTCCGGCTTGACACCCCACGTCGACGCGTGCAATGCCGCAAGCTGTTCGACACCGGAAAGCGCCCGCGCAACGGTCCACGCTTCCGTCGGCCTTCCGAATTCGCACTTTTGGGAAAGGTCGTCCATCATCACGATGCCTTGCCTGGAATTATACCCCGCCCACCAAACTTTGGGGAGCCCAATATGGCCGAGGGACGGGGCGACGCGGTTGAAAAATTCAACCTCCCGCTGGAATATCATGACGACCCAGGGCACCTGCTCGATGAAGGCTGGGTTAAACCCGCCCTTGACACAGATGTCAGCCGATTGCAGGACTGCCTTATCATCCTCGTATTGGATGCTAATATACAGCTTCGTAGCTGTGCCAGGTAAGACCTTCTTCAGCTCTGCCGATTTGACCTTAATTTTCAGTACCTCCGTAAGCCAGGAGGCAGTGACCTCTTCTGGGACGGTAGGGAGTTGAAGCTGGGTAAGCATTTGGGTATAGTTGACTGCAATAGGTTTTCTATTTACTCTTCTCCTGTCAACCAGTCAATCCTTTGCCAACTAGGTGTTCCTTCGGTTATCTTATATCCTTAATGTGGCACTTAGTTATGATAGCGATTAGTTGCGAATCGGCAGAATGTCAGCATCCCCAGTTAAGTCAAACGCAAGAGAACAAAGACTTGATGATATTTTTAATGGGGACTTGAGTAAACACAACTCTTGATTAAATAGTATGTGACCCTCTCGCCATCTCAGAACACGTTGCAGGGGACGCTAATTGATTACATGCATACAAGGAACAGCTTACCTTAGGTACTAGCTAGCTTATGATAGAGCTAACGCGGCGCCATAAGTGCAATTATTTTTTCAAAGGCGTTTCCTATTGTTTTTAAGTCATCACAATGTGTGTTTCGAACGACAACTTACCGGTTGCAATATACTGCCTAATCGTGTAACACCTTCGCGGCTGGAAAGTTACGCTACCTATAGAAATCTTATTTCGCGTGGTGTTGGCAGGAATCTCTAAAGTACATTAAGTTAGGTAGGTAATCATCCAATAAACATGAATATTTATCGGGTCAAAGCCCGACGCTAGGTATCTTGAATATCCCCATGACAGTGAAGGTAACGAGGTGGCGCATTAAGAGATAGATGAATACCTAATGTATTTAGGAAGTTGTTAGTTCTAACATCATTTTGAAATCTCCGCCCCCAACCTGGCAAAGCCAAAAAGCGATAGTGGCACGATCCTAAGAAGTTGTGTAATCTTGATCTATGTTGGGGCCATCATAAGGGAAGAATGTCACAACGGCACGTATTAATTTCTCTAAACTAGTCTGCGATCAGAAAATCCGGGGGTGGAGTAGAAGTGGATGAGTAGAATCCAAAAAGAGTATAAGCAATGGCTGAATGAGGAGTATCGTAAGTCGCCTACTCCACGCTCCTCCTCGGCAGATTACCATCAACCAATGATATAAGCTAGGGATAAATGCCGAATCGAGACCCCAAGGCGTGCCATAGCCACCTATCTGTTTGCTTGAATATATTGGTGCTAGCATAATAAAGGCGAGCCTTCCCCGACGAATTTTAAACCTTGAGCTTTAAGCAGGTATGGTTATTTACATGCTCTTTAACCTAAACTGCTATATAGATTTGTGCCATTCATAGACCTTTGCCAGGTTATCTTGTCCTCTCCGAAGTAAAGACGTATTGCTTCCTATCACGATGTTGTTCGACCACTTCCTAGCTGGGCTAGGGACCGGAGGCGGAAGGACATTGTTTGGTCAAATTTCGGCGTGGCATCTAGTTACATCAACTTTAGTGATTGGTATCGTTACCCTGATAATTGATTATGGTTATATGCTTTGGATGCGATCAAAGTTGGCAAGTTACTTAGCCCCTATCCATCTATCCTGTACCTAGTAACTAATCCGAGTGACGATTAGCCTCCTGGTCCCTTCCCTTGGCCAGTTGTAGGTAATACTTTCATGCTCCCGGATAACAAGCCTTGGATATGGTTCGAGGAACTATCTAAGAATTACGATGCGCCACTCGTCACAATATGGATCGGACGGTGAATGAACCCTTTCGCTACTATCGACATGCGACTAACGTTTGGAACAGAAATCCAACAATCTGGATTAATGATGCATGGACGGCGTCGGAGCTCTTCGAGAAGCGTGCAGGCATCTACTCATCGCGGCCACGGATGTTGGTTTTTGCTGAGCTAGGTGCCGGCCAAGATAATCTAGTCAATATGTATACGACTCGTCCTGAACAGCGTGATCGTTGGCGTGTCCACCGTAAGCTCATACATCAAGGCGTTGGTATACAATCCGTCCGCAGATATCGCCAATTCCAGAATAATGAGAGCCGTGTCGTCGCTTATGACTTACTCAAAGCTCCCAATGATTATGTAAAGCACTTTGAACGGTACGCCACAAGCGTTGTCTCCATTGTCGCCTTTGGAAGACGTGTCGAAAGCTGGAATGACCCCATCATCACCGAAGTCATCGCCGTTATGCATCTAGCTGCTGACTTAAACGTCCCCGGCAAAAAGTTCCCTATGCTCATGGAGACGTTTCCTTTCCTTGCAAAAGTTCCCAGCGAGATTGCGCCATGGAAGTATGGGTTAGGCAAGAGACGTGGAACTCACTTTTTCCACGCGTTAGCAGACGAAGCAGTTAAGAAGAAGGGACACGAGGACTCTTTCGTCCACTACCTGTTCTCTGAAGGCCCGAAATATAACCTCAGAGAAGCTGAGATCTCTTCCCTAACTGGAAATCTATTTGGTGCCGGATCCGATACTAGCAGCAGCACTCTAATCACGTTTATACTCGCTTGTTGTGCATTCCCCGAGACCTTGGGCCCAGCGTGGGAAGAACTTGATCGCGTAGTCGGCCGTCATAGAAGCCCGGCCTGGGAAGATGAAGACAAGCTCCCTTACATCAAGGCGTTCGTCAAGGAAGTATTCCGATGGCGCTCGGTTGCCATTATTGGAGGACAACCTCATGCGCCTACGCAAGACGACTACTATAAAGGTTGGCTGATTCCTAAGGGCACTTGGATTCAGGGCAACGTCTGGGCGATCCACCACAATGAGCGCGAATTTCCTGAGCCGGATCGTTTCAATCCAAACCGTTTCCTTCCTGGACATCCAGATAGTCGACCATTCCCAGGAGAAAGGGGATACATGACATTTGGATGGGGTCGCAGGGTTTGCTCGGGGCAAGCACTAGCTGAGCAGGGTACTTGGATCACCGTCGCGAGGATATTATGGGGTTTCAATATCCAGAAAAAGAAGCGCTCAGATGGCACGACAGTTGATGTAGACATCTTTAATTACACGTAAGTGGGTCGCAATCCTTAGATTTGTTTCCCTTTTATCAATTTCGACGTAAGGCAATAAGGGAGTAGCATAGAAGAGAGAGGTTCTAGAGAAAAGAAACTAACAACATGCATTATAGGAACGGTCTCAATATGCGACCGCAGCCGTTCGAGTGCAGCATTGTTCCACGCAGTGAAGAGATTCGGCAAACGATAGAGCGTGAGGGTAAGCGGGCACTTGAAGAGCTTGAACAGTATCGCGGAGAAACCAAGTATCGCATGTCAACTTTCTACGCGAGAAACGAAATCGTGATGAAGCTTTATGGAGGGGATGAGAAGGAATCCTCGTAGGGTATTATTGTATTGTATTAGGTACCTCTAATACCCGAAAGTTATCCACTAGTAATAAGGTTCTAGTGACGATGCGGGGGTGATCGCACAGGCACGTTTTAGAACGTAGATCCTCTAAAACAAGCTACATGGAATAAAAGTGTAACACAGCAATAACGAGAAGAAAAGGAAGGTAACACAAGTAAAAAGCTCGCAGGGAACGCGTACCTAAATAAGGGAGAATGTATTGTACAATGCCGAAAGATTCGCTCAAGTCACCTGATTTACCTCATCAAATTCGCAAATTCGGTACCCAACCAAAGACATGGAAATGTTGCATGTCGCCTACGGAAACTTTCAAGCTCATGCAAAAGTCAATCTCGAAATTCCTAAGCTAGCGCGTTTACTTTGAACCAGGTACATTAGGTACCTAAATCAAATGTCTCTACTATCAATGTGCGGCTCAACGTCAAGATTTATCCGAATCCAACCCGGCATAGTCTTGAAATATGACGCATTCAGGAAAGATGAGCAAACCGCTGAGCAAAGCGCTGGGGGCCAGTTAATACCTGCTCGTACCCCCAATTGTTTCGTAGTCGAACGTCAAATCTACGAGCACTTGGGAAAACACCCTAGAATCATCGAATATCTCGGATATCAAGATAAACCGGGACTTCCGCCGGGACTGCTCCTTGCTGAGGCTAGCCATGGAAGTCTTCAGAAATATCTCGAAAACCACGACACAGTTCCTCTTTCCATCCAAAAGAAATGGTGTCGGCAAGTTATCGAATCGATCTCATATATCCATCAGCAGGGAGTAATCCATTCCGATCTACGCCCTGACAATTTACTTGTCCACGCTACCGCTGCATCTCTCGATCTTTACCTGTGCGATTTCGGCGGCTCGACGTGTGAAAAACTCGGGCTAGATGGTGGAAGCTTACCAGATTCTGGGTTTTCCGATCCCAATTCCGAGTGCGTGTCAACGGAGACCACGGATATATTTAGTGTTGCGTCTGTACTTTATACCATTCTTACTGGGCACTGGCCGTATCGATCTACAAAGGGATTTTTCGACTCGGTGGATGAGTTCTTGGCATATATGCAGATGGTTGATAACTTATTCGAGAAACGTACATTCCCTAGCGACGTACACGCGCTTTGGGCCGGGGGTGTCATTTTGAAGGGTTGGATGAACGAGTACATGAATATTGATGATATGTTGCAAGCTCTGGATATGACAGAAGGGCCAAAATTACCTAGTGGAAGTTTAACATAGGTAAAGTTTAAACTACCTACCTGGTACCTACCTCCTATCGATAGGACCGGATCATCGGGAATCTTAAGCTTAAGGAGAGTGCTGTAAACGCATCTGCAAACCATTTTATCCACTATTCACCCCCCCAAAGCTAAAACAAAGTACCTAAACTACCACATCCAGTCTCGAACACAACATGCAGATATTGAAGTCCGTCGATGAGAATGTCAACCTGCTCATACTTGGAGCCGGTTGGACTTCAACGTTTCTTATTCCGCTCTTGAAGCGCGAGCAAATTAAATATGCAGCCACAACTAGGAATGGCCGAGATGGCACAATTCCATTCGAATTCGATCCAAGGTCGAGTGACACTGGCCCGTTTGAGATATTACCTCTCGCTGAGACGGTGTTAATAACATTCCCACTTCAAGGAGAAGGCCAAGCCAAGCATCTAGTGAGCATGTATGAATCCACACATCAAAAGCCCGATAATTCCAAGCCACACTTTATACAACTAGGAGCTACAAGTATTTGGACGGCTCCAAAATGGCAGGACGAGTCTTCGCCCTATGAGCGCAACCACTCCCGTGCAATTGCCGAGGACGAACTAATGGCGTGTTCGGAGGGAGCTGTGCTGAACCTTGCCGGATTGTACGGAAACGCCCGGCAGCCTCGGGATTGGATAGACCGCGTGGTGAAGTCGAAATCCGATCTAAAAGGGAAGGGTGCACTACATGTCATCCACGGCGAAGACGTCGCAAGAGCCGTTGTCGCGCTACACCGAAATTTTACCCCTAAGAAACGCTGGCTCCTGACCGACATGCATGTCTATGACTGGTGGGATTTGGCACAGGATTGGGCAATTCAGACTTTACAGCGTGCTGAAAGCGACATCGATCAAGGTGACATCCCTATTGCCAAGATCGAGAGGCAGAGAGAGTTGCTCAATTGGGTTGGCGAGCTGATGGTAGAGGAAGGAGTAAAGGCGCTCCCGAGAGATACGTCGTCGGTAGGGAGAGCACTAGATGGTAGGGGATTTTGGAAAACAATGCGAATCTGGCCGATCCAAGGGCGTATCAGATAAAACGCGGATTATCCTCGATCCATGCTTGGATTATATTATTATATTAAGGCGAATCCGAGCCCGCTAGCTACCACTTTACCTCGGTGACTTCTCCTTGTGAATCTCTATGCTTGGCGGTGCGCCGACCAGAGCCTTGCATTGCGCGTAAATGACGAATTGGCCGGCAACTAGACCGCACGTCATCAATATACGCGGACCTAAGCCTGCCAGCAACAATCTCCTAGGGCCAAACTCTCGCGCCAGTGAGAACATTCTACTCGTAACCCCTTGTTTCGGGTCGCCTGCGCCCTTGTTAATAGCCGACAACAGCGTATCAGCCGGATGGGAAAGAACTGCAGCGGCGACACCAGCTACAATACCCGAGGTCAGTTCAACCCCTGTCAACTGCAATTGGGTCAACTTGGCTTTCCGTTCGGGTCCCATGGTGCGATATATAACCTCGACTGCCACTTCGTGTACAGAAAACTGGCCCACCGCGTACGGCACCTGCTTAAAGAGCAATGGTATAAAACCAGAGTAAAATCCCCGAATCCCTTCTTCCCTAGCTAGACGCATGAACCCCGACGTAAGCCCCGAAGCGAAACCGCGCTGGGAAACCAGACGGATACGCGTAGCCTCGAGCGGACATAGCGCAATATCGGCGAAGAACTCGGCTGTGGCGCTCGCACCTAGGTATATGGCCGTCCGGCGCTGTGTTGCTTTCTCCTGGGAACCCGCCATATCTATGAACTTCTTCTTGAAGAATTCGTATCCCGCAAACTTGCCACCGCCTTGGACCAGATAACCAACAGCAGTAGGCCCAAAACCGGTTAGCAGAGCCGAAGCGCCCTCCTTTGCTACGATTTGCCGGGCCGCCCTGACCATGTTGAGCCCTTTCATCGAATCATCTACCTGAATCCTCGTTTTCACTACGTCGATAGGGGTTGCAGCCTTCGTTCTCGTCAGATTATATCATAGCATACGGTACAATGCTTGAGTGAGATCAGTACTACTTACTCCATGGGTGAGGGTTGCTGCAAGGGCACCGGCCCCGAAGAACTTGACATAATCTCCCGCGCTGAAGGTGGGAGTTATACTTGAAGAACTCATTTTTTTGAAACACAATATTGATAAAATGAGAAATCCTAGTGATAGCTACTGTAGTAGTTTGACAAGTCTTATACCCTCTTCGTTGGGTTGTCGATTACTCAGCGACAAGACAAGCTTAAGGGAATGGAACAAAAAGTGAGTTAAGTGATGCTCTTCAAGGCTCTATCTAATTAAACGAAATTTTGCTGTAAATCGACTAGGAAACATATGCACTTTAGAGTTTCTTCTTCAGACTTGATTGATTATTATTTTATTATTATTATAAACCTGATAATTAATATCCTATATGACCTATTCCGGATTAACTGGACTCTGCAAAAACCGCTGACGTCATGATTTCGTCCAAGGTAGGTTGTCCGGTTTGCGCTCGGTCTAAAGACTCAGACCCGGGTACATCATACCAATCGAATTCCCGAGTTACCTAGTTTTTAATTCCCAAGACGTTACTTAGCAAAAAAAATCAGCTAGGTACTTCTAAGACCCGAATTCCATTGTATCGGTATCGTGTCGTTCTGCTCATAGTCTCGTCCTAGTCAACGCCACTTAGCGATGCCTCATCGAAACCCAATGTTTTCTTCCAGCGACCTAGCCAAAAGTTGGAAAACGACTTCGTTGTTCCTCAAGGAACTATAACTAAGGTAACTCTAGGAGTTAGAGCCGTATATACAAACATCTTTTTTGTCTTTCATGGCCAATATCCGTTATCTAGCAGCTCCTTCATATTGCTAATATCGTATAAGTTTGTATATACCCTCGTCGTGGTTCGTGTCGCCTAGTGGTACCTCATCAGAAGCCAATGACTTCCTCAAACAGCCTTACAATATTAAACTCGCTTCGACAACGCGTCAGATTTCGATACCGCACTTACCTCCGTTCCGAATAAACATTTTCGGGCTTTCACCTGACAGTTTAACCAATTGCTTTACCTACGTAAGTTAAACAACTTTTCGGATAACAACTAAAGATGGGTAGGGACGATAGCGCAGAGTCTTCTCAGCGTCCGATTTCGCTTCCATTCCGCCCGAAAAAGCACCGGGAACCTCTGCCAGAGGCAGCTATTGATATTCGTAAAAGAACTGAAAAAATTGAAAAAAATTGCTTTGCGTCGGTAAGTCTATTCCGTTCTCCATCCAGATGTATACCTTCTTCTCGAAAGTCGTAATAAATATTTTCGGCCTGTATCTCTTGTGTTCCAATAGACACTTCTTAACACAAGTCTGACCTCCTGTTCCTCAACATGGAGACCCGTGCCCCTTTTATCACCACCCGCTTATACACCGTTTTTCTTTCCTTTTCTGATAGCATATACTCAGTACATGAAACTAATATATTATGAAAGCTTTAAAACACACATCTCTCAGAAAGCAGTCTCTAGCTCCGGCAAACTACGAGAATCTGATCCTAGTTCTATTAACTCCTGTTATACAACTACCAACTCTGGCGGCGCTATTGATTTTAAGACTCTAACTGCATATATAGCATCAACAGCTCGTCCCAGCTCTAGCTCTCACCCCGATTCTACAAGTTCAACTACATGCTCAACCTCAGTAACTGATCCTAGTTCTACACCTCCTGGTGATGTGACTAACTACAATTCTTTCACCCCCATTAATAATCCTAGGACTTCCCCCAGCTCGGGTAATAAAAAGACTATCACGAGATCAGGTACAGAGGTACGTATAATTGTTGTCGGTGGCGAGAAAAGGTTCGTTTGCCCCCAATGCAACCGCAACTACAAGAACAAGAACGGTCTCATGTCACATACATCCAAATTTCACAATCCCTCTTCACGCATACTGGTCATGCAAGCTCGGTTCCCCGAACGTCTCCAATGCTTAGAAGACGGCTGTAACACACTACTGTGCACGAGAAGATCTATCATCGATCACTACAGGCGCGTGCACGGGATTAGGAGGAATCAAGCTGCCACCTTAGCCCGATTCGGTGTATAGGCTTGCTTGATACATTCTTTCTTCAGTAACCGCCAATGGAGTCAGATCCCATGCCACTATGCCGCATCTTGGCACTGAAGGGACGAGAATAATCATACTCATTGACGCAGAGTTTAAAATTGGAAAGTTGTTGTTGCGAGACCTTGCGGATTTGCTCAGTCGGCTCGGACTGGGGAAGGCGAGGGTCGGGCTACAGGAATTGTTAAGGAATGCAATTAAAATCTATCTAATGCTGCAAGGAGAAGAGACTTTTATGGGCGCGCTTAGAAGCTCCCTCTGTTATCTTCACACGCGGAGGACGAGACATTGTCTTGCCTATTGGCACGGTTCCTTGAACAATTTCATACCTAGATGTAGATTGATGAAACTTTGTAAGATATACCTAGCATGTACATGCTGAGGCATCTAGGCCTTAACCGCATAGGATCAAGTATCAGCTAGTAATAAAAAGAATCCTTCTCATCCTATCATCAATGCTCTGCTTGGCATACCCCTCGCTGCGCCCTTCCTGTAGAAGAAGTTCGGATGCGCGATATTGATATTGGAGCTGAACAGGTTTGAGTCCTAAATCCATTAGATCTAGAACCCCTCGTAATCATTTACGCTTTCCTGTTATACGCCCTTTATGTTAAGCCTCAATAACTAAGGTAAGTGAGCCCTCGCTAATCCACTACCATCATCCTACGCACCTTTGAAAACTCCGCAATCGCGAATTATAGACATATCAACTCTTTCCTGGCGTGTATATATTTATTTAAAACGGACCTAGTTTCTTTAGTCTCCAAGAGAAATAAAATAGCACACTCATTTCATCAGACCCTGACATCGACGGGCATACTAGGTATTTCTACTGTCCCAACTTCATAGATTGAGCCCCCACCCGCGACAAGTTACAACTTAAGATGGCAAGCGGAGATCTCCAGTTCCGCATCGCGACCCCAGACGACGCGGCGCAGATCCAACAGCTGCTGAATTCCGCGTTCCGCGCGGAAGACAGCAGAGAAAACTGGACGGGGGACATGGGCCTCGCGTCCGAGTTCAACATCGCAGTCGAGGAGATCATGCGCAACATCACCGCGCCCGACAGCGCGTATCTCATGGCGACCGACGAGAGGGGCGTCTTGACGGGCTCCGTCGGGGTCTCCAAGCGCGGGGCTGACGTGGGCCGCATCTACATGCTCGCGGTCGACCCGCACCGGCACCGGGGAGGCATCGGACGCAAGGTCCTGGCTTTCGCCGAGGAGTACTCCCGGCAGAGATGGGGCGTTGGCAAAATGAGTCTCAACGCGCTGTCGACCCGCCTGCCGCTTCTCGAGTGGTACTTGCGCTGCGGATATCGAAAAACGGGAGAGTTGACGCCGGTCCCGCGCGAGTGGTTCAAGGACCGAATTTTGCCGGACGACTTCTGTTTTGTCGAATTTGAAAAGGATTTGGTTACGGATCCTTCTGCTGCTGGTGCTGCTGATACAGCATAATAGATGAATGTTGTCTACGAAAATTCCATGACCACGCTACACGAATAAAGGTGATTAAGAGTTGAAGTTGAAGGACGACAGTCGATATATCGCAGTTTGGGCTAAAAGGGGTATGTCGTTTCTCGTAGCTACTACCGACTGGATATAGCCAAAAGGCAGGCGGCAATCCTCATCTATATGAAAATAAACGTTACCAAATAGATATTCGAGATCGACTACCGTTTGTCCATTTTCAAACTATTTGGCGGTCTCGTTCGTTCATGCGTTCTACTTTCCGCCCCCAAGAATCAATTTGGGGTTTGTCGATCTTCGAATTCAACCGTTCTGCCGTCTACGGCATGTGTCCTAACCTCGACAGTCAAGTTGCCAAGCCAAGCGTTACGCACAGGCACAAAAAGGTACGACCTAACTTCAGATAATAGCGTGTTGAAGTGGAACATGTCGTGCTTCGTATTCCCATTTCATACATCATCATTTACTTGAGGCGCTATTCCGAACATAAAGCACGTGGATTTAGATGGACCGCAATCTAATGTTAAATGTTACTACGTAATGCTCTCTATTAGTAGAAGATTCCCACTTAGACCCAGCTAAGCTACCTACGTTGTGATGAAGTCGTAAGCTTAGATGACGCGTCCCACATTCGTATTTCGCACCCTTTACATACGTAGGTTAGGTACTCGTTCAGTTCGCTATGTAATTTGAAACCTCTAGGATATTTTTATAAGCTCATTTGTGTATTGACATTGACAAGTATATCGTTACTAGCAACACGCATTTTAGTATAGCATGTATCTGACAATGTGTGTGTATACCTTAGGTACCTGGTATGTGTGTGTGTTCACGATATGGGACTTGGAGGAGGTGATAAGAGAAAAAGAAAAATTACCTGGTCGGCGCTCCCGAAGCAGCGGATCTTCCCTCGTTTCGTAGTAATGCGCCCCGCCTGGTTTTTAGATAAGACCATTTTTGACAGGGATGACGCCGCAGTCGTAAAATTCATTACAGGTATGTAAGCGATAGCTCAGAAGAAATTAGTGGAGATATCGGGTGGAACGGCTTAAATCTCTGCGCCATGCCCCAGCGCCGATCCGCGTTGGCGTCTTTTCCGGCCGCCTATTGGATAAATGAGACGCTAGGCGGCTTGAGATGCGGGCCGGACCCGTGAGCATTAGGTTAGGTTAGGTACCTACCTAGGTTCTGGGTATTCTGAGAGGTAGGTACTACATAGAGGTAGGTAATTGAGCCAAAGGAAAACAACACAATCTTGAGCCTACTGTTTTCAGATCGATTTCATAGCACAAAGTGCGTCATCCTCTTTTTTTTCTTATTCTTTTTTGAAGCCGTTAAAGATACGCCTCAGACAAATAAGGGAAAAAAAGGAACTGCCTTTAAAGTAAACGTCTCTTCTATACTATACGTCAAGGATCAATTTTTTATGAGATAAACTATTGAGTTGAGTTAGCTTGACATAGTGGACCTCGGTCTTCTCTTTCACATACGTTATAAGCCTTTAGTAGATGCCCCCCTAGGCTGCAAGTAGGTTCGTATATTTACCTAGGTAGGTAAGTAGGTACCTTGGTATTTAAGGAAAGAAAAGCCTTGCGTTGCGTTGCGGCTAGAGGAAGGAATGTATTTGTCAAAGATCGTCAGCGTGGTTCTTGGCGTGTTTATCCTCGATTCACATTTCTCCATCCCTCAAAGATTCCACAATTCGCACCTAAAAGTAGATTCTTGCCTCTTTGGATTCGTACCACATACATAGTACGTATTTGTATTACCCTTCCGCCTCTGTCCTTTCTTCCTTTAGCTGTTGTGCTATATCCCGCCCTAAGCTTCGGTTCTTTACATGTACCTATAATCTTCCTGTCCCCAAATAGAATACCTCCTTAACCTATCTACCTGTTACCTATACTTACCTCCTACATAGTAGGTACCTAAAGTATTCAACCCTTCTTTCCTATTCTTACCTCTCCTAGTTAATTAGTTTTCCCAGGAACTTGTAATACTCCTCCTCCTCCTCTTCCCATCTTTTCCAGCTATGCTGTCCTTCCGGTAATAAAGAGAAGAAAAGGGCTGTCCCATGTTTCCATCCAAGGCCCCCCGCGTCTTTGTCGTCGCCAGCGTCACGCTCCTGTTCCTGGTCACATACACGAGCCTCCATCTATATCATGGTGCCCCGTCCTCATATTCGGCGGCGGCTCCGCAAATCCTTCCGATTAAAGATGCCATAGCCGCAGCGGAGGATTTAGATGCGGATTTAGATACCGATCATGTCGATGCAGCAGTGTTTACTACTACTCGTGTCTTAACTCCAACCTTGATTAATCCTGCTTTGGCTCCTACTCCTACTAGTAAAGATGAAGAAGATGAAGGGCCAGCCTGGAAGCCAAGCACTACCGGTGCGTCTTCATCATCATCTCAGCCCACTAACTTTGGGGATGATCCTGTGGCAGGGGATAAGTCTGGGGAAGAACAGCATGAGGAACAGCATGAAGGGCATGAAGAGCATCAGCGACCTCTTCCTGATCCGAAACTCTGCTCGAAAGACTTGGAGTTTCTAGTGCGCTCTAGCATCGATTTGGATTTAACCAAACGTGTGCACTACATTCGGCGCTATATCAAACCTATATTCTCCGATACTGTTAACAGAGACAACATTGCCAACATTACAGAGCCTCTCGTTAAAGGCGAGACGAAAATCGACCTATACCAATGCGGGGATGTTGCGATTCCTCAGTCTGAGCCCATCGAGCTGGTTGTCCCGAGGCCTTATCCGAAAGCCACGTTTGTGCATCTTATGTTTGGTATAGCGACGGATTATATGCGTCTCAATGACTCGATCGCCCCCTTTTCCCACTGGATTGCCGGCACAGGTGCCAAGCTTGTCGCCCTAGTTACGGACGCGAAAGAGAAGTCGACTGAAGATATGGAGAAACTACAGCACGCTTTTGAGATGGCTGATATCGACATCACTCTGGTGAAACCCATCAGCAGCGACTTCTCGACTTCGCAAAACCACTTCGCCGTCCTTACTAATATGCTCCATCACGACAGTCCCGAAGCCCAGTGGTATGGTCTCATAGACGACGATACTTTCTTCCCGGATTTGAAACCCCTTTCAGACAGCCTCGCTACTTTGGACCACACTATGGATGCTTATGTTGGCGCTCTTTCGGAAGACTTCTCCTCCGTCCGAATATTCGGCTTCATGGCATATGGCGGCGCTGGTGCGTACCTGTCGGCCCCGCTCGCAAGAAAGCTTGGCGACCAAGCCCTCCAATGTATCCACGACGCGACTGCTCAAGAAGGCGATACTATCCTTCGGGACTGTGTATACTCTAACTCCAAAGCCAAACTCACCATGCTTCCAGGTCTGTACCAACAGGATCTAAGGGACGACGTCAGCGGATTCTTCGAAGGAGGATTGAAACCTTTGAATCTTCACCATTGGAAAAGTTGGTACAAGGCGCCTGTCGAGAAGATGGCCAAAGTTGCCAAATTTTGCGGGGACTGCTTTTTGCAGCGCTGGCGGTTCGGCAATGATACGGTATTTTATAACGGGTTCTCCATTGCGGAATATGCAGATGGGGTGAACTCGGTTGACCTACAATTGATGGAAGGCACGTGGAATAAGGGCGACAGCAAAGATTTCGACTTTAGCCTTGGTCCGCTCAGAAAACCATATTCTGCGGATCAGAAGAAGAGTTACAGGCTGAGAGAAGCCGAGCTTACGGAGGATGGGGATCTAAGACAACTATACGTACGGCGTGGGGATTCTTCCAAGGATGAAGGAGATGAGCTCGATTGGGTGATTGAGCTTGTATGGCAAAGGCATTAAATACGGCGTTAAGGGAGGGGGGCGCATACCCGGTTTCTGGTTAAGGGGGGTTATTTTGATGTACGCATTTTAAGTACCTAGATCATAAGCCACCAGTGCAAGACGGCGGCGATGCATGAGTTAGGTAGGTACCTAAGGTAGAGGGACATTCATGTTAGTACTATCACTTGATAAACTATGTGATGTGTATATGTACATACCTACATAATATTATCTGTCATATTTACTTTGGACCTATTTGATTTAAAACTGAAGCACAGTCGCGAAAATGGAAAAGTCTTGAGCTTCATGTCATGGCTACCAAAGCTTCAGTAAATCCCGAATCCAAGAAAAAAACTACCTAACCCAAGTCCTCAACATTCCCAATGCTATTGTAAACAGGATACTATCCCTTGATTTTTACATCCATATTATCTGGGCACATACTGAAATATATAGGTACCTTTGTTATACAAGCGCATTGTTTCATAAAGATAAAAGGACATGCGTCAGTAAGCTAAGCACATTGGCGAAATCCTGTTACTTCTCATGCAAAAGAGTCGATGAAGAATAAGCTTGTTTGGTTACGAAAATATTGTTCTCAAGACCTTTAAACCTCCTTATAAGCAAGCATCTTTAATCCAGCTCTCACATGGTCCTAACCTCTCAACCATAACCTCCTGGAATCTTTCAAGACATATTCTGATAAAGTGCTTAAGCGAAACAGACTTTCGTGATCTCCGTTTAACTCGTATTTATCAGTCAGCCCAAGAACAGCCAAGTGGTTATGATGCATTTCCAACCACCCGGCCAATTTCAACAGCAGTCACCTTACGCTGCCCCTTACCTCCCAGCACAGGAGCAAGTAGACCCTTCGGCCCAACTTCTCATGGTTAGCGACTGGACACGTAATCTAGCCACTCGTGTCCAGTCCCTACAGGATGAGATTGGGTTCACGATTTTTTCCGTTGATCCGCGGTCCGTCAGGTGGGTTGACTTTCACGCCCATCTAGCCCGTCAGTTCAACCTCCTATACTCAGAGACTACACTTCACCATACATGGCTAGCTCACCTCCAAGATATGCAACAGCGGCAAATACAGCAAGAAGACCAGAAGTTCCAGCAACAGCTGTACGAACAGCAACGCTACGAGCAACCGCAGTACCAACAACAGCAGCAGCACGGGCAGTACCCACAGCAATCCTATGTCGACCGCGCAGAAAGCCCCATTGCTCAAGCCGAATCCACGTCGCAGACACAAACTGAGAACTCGGAATCGGTGCATGAGGAAAGCAAGAGCGGTGCCGAACATGTAGTGTCGTAATCTAACTCTACTGATCTATGCTGACGAAAAAAGAAAAGGGGGGGATTCAGACGAGGAGAAAGTTCTTGGAGTATAATTACAGGTACCTACCATCTGTAGGTACGCAGCAAAGAACATTGGTCCCTTGTTATTGAGAATAATGTAAATGTTTGCAATCCTCTATAAGAGGTAGTTCATGTTTTTGTTGTTTTGATTTGTTTTGTTTCCTTCTATGAGTAAATGTTTCATTAGCCAGGAACATGGCAGTTTCATTCATTCGTAGATCAACTCAAATATTGTAAATACAGACGTAAATATAACAGTTACCATCTTAAATCAGAATTCTCTTTATCCATCAAATCGTCGGAAGCATGGGTGTGCTCAACCTGCTCATCATCATTGCTTGAGATAGACTCCCGCTCTCCAGACTAGAGCTGTCGCAGCAGAAGCATCCCAGCACTTATAGAAGTTCATGCGGAAATTGAATGGCCGGATAAACTCAAAAGAGGTCTCACAGAAATACCCATATCAAACAATTTATTTCCCACGAGCAAGGAAAAGTAGTCCGCATACACCAATCCCTGGTTTGCCCATCTGCACGGAGCAAATTTGTGGTTGTTCATTGTTGCGCCGTTGAATATCGTCTTGGCGCCATTCTCCATGTCCGCTGCGATCATTTCCTGGTAACTCGAGCTTCCTAGACTAGCTGTCTCAATGGAATCCCTAGCCGAAACAAACTGAACCGGGTCGTTGACATGGAAAGCGCAAACAGCCTCTATGATTTTCAGCGCATGCTCCAGATATACACTCGGCCTTCCAGCAGCAGTTTCTATTTCGTGAATCAGCAGCATTCCATAGCTGGCTATTATAGCCGCGATAGTATCTGTAGGTTGTGTCCCGTTTCCAGGCGCTTGAAAATCCCACGACGGAATGGCAGTGGCAGGGAGGTGCTCTACAAAATAATCTGCACAAGCCTTGGACGTCTCGAGAAAAGAACTGTCTTTAGTCCATTGGTATGTCTGCGCGAACCCAGTAATTGCCCAGGCCTGGCCGCGAGACCAACAAGAGCCGTCCGCATATCCTCGATTGATATCCCCGTTCTCGGGATCGAAAACAACTACTGTCGCGGTTGAATGATCGGCTCGGACGTGGTAGCGTTGACTCGTTTTAGCATGGCAGAGCGCAGCCTCGTGCATACGGGTATCCTTAGACTTTGCGGCAGCCCAAAAGAGCGTGTCAAGACTCATCAAGTCATCCTACAATAAAGATCTAATGAGCCTACGGTTCCAGTCTGTATGATCAAGGTCGGGGAAGTGCTGCCACTTACCACAGCAACCAAGAAATCTTTATCCGGATTCGTGATACATCCTACTTTTTGGCTGTATCGAGCCATCAAACTTCCTGCGGCCATGATAATAGCATCGAAACCCTTCTTATTATTATCGAGCTCCCAGGCCGTCCGAGCCCAAGGCGCAATCATGAACCCAAGCTCATACGTCCCCTTCATTTTTGCGTCTCCGAAAACAGTGCGTGTCCGGCAAGCACATGCGAACCTCCTTGGGTAAATATCTCATTTATCTCCAAGTACGGAATCAATACTTACTGCAATCGGAGTTCATCTAACTCATATCCATATCCTATGAGTGATAGGCTCACGAGGTGAATCTCGTTCGCATGTTTCCGCTGTCGCTCAAGAAGCAGATATAAACACCCAAGGAAGAAGCCAGACGTACAGAGATCTAACTGTCGATAAACGTACCCCGAATCTGTGAGTTCGGCGTATTCCGGGTATAGACTTGGTGGTGTTCGCTGTGTTGAAAGTCGGCAACTGGTTTGAAGCTATCGCGATTCGACTTACTCTTGAAAATACTATTTGGGGCACTCCCCAAATCTTTGCGGCTACATTATCCAAAAGAAAATGCTTAACTCCTCCCTGCTTTGAGTTGGCTAATACAGTAGGCTCAAGCTCAAGCCCCGGGGGCTTCTTTAGGTTATTAGAGTTCTGAGATTGCTTCTGGCTAGCTATGACCGTAGGGCACTGCTTTATCGAGACTAAATAATCTACCTAGGAGGTAGGTACTGAAGTGTGGGTAATTTGATGTTGTATTAGGAACGTTGTCTAATTAGTGGGCTCCTCCCACCAAAACTCAGTAATACCCAGGCAATTACAAGGAGGTAGGTACAATACAATACCTATAAGTACCCCGCAGCGTAATGAGTACCACACGCCAAAGTCGCCGAACGGACAAGCCGTGCATACCCCAAAGTCTAGGTACAGGCCAAGAAACCCGGTCCCCTTTTTACAATATTATGGGCCCGGTAAACATGTGGAGAACCCCACGGGGTTCGTTGCCGGGTCGGTAATACATAGGTAGTACCTTAGGTACCTATATGGAAAAGGGCGAATGCTTGATATAAATCAGAAACTAATAGCTCAACAACTCATTGCCACTATCTTCGTTGCTTTGCTCACCCATCACGTACCAGCTTACAAGAAGGATTAAGCAGCCTACCTTAGGTACTTAGGTACCTATATCCATTGGGATTATCTCGACAGAAAGAGTCCCTTCCAGATATTTTCAATACCTCGCCTGTCTCTTGAATATTGAACTACTTTGGATCTCTTGTAAGTTGTAATATATATAGGACAACTCATCACTTGCCCGCCTATACATAAGTTCAGCTGAAAAAGAAGTATGATACCATTATGCTGCATCAGAAAACGAGTGTCTCTTGTGATTAATGAATCTTTTAGGGTTAGTTAAACGGTGCTAACTAAGGCTAACCGTATACCCCAGCCGGTTAAATTTGGGGTTATTCAGGAAAACATACCATTTTCTTCACAAGGGACGCTGCTCGATACGCTATCGGCGATCTATGAAATTAACCGCCTTGTTGATGAGAGCTCGAGAACGTCGTGACCATGCAGAGCAGGCCATGTAAACTGCTCTAGCTTGTCCTAATACCAGGATCATGGGTCCACGCGCGGATGCTCCGACATTATGGCAAGTATATGGCCTCAGGGCAACATAAGACATTGGTGGAAAGTTCCGATGTTTTCTCTATCTAGGCTCTTGGGCCGAGCATGCATTTCCACCATGGAGTTCTTGGCCATCTGGTCAACCGCGCTCAGAGTATAGCAGGGCTGAGATCCTCGGTTATAAAGCCTCAGTATATAATGACCCAATTTGGCCCTTTTGGACAAGTTCTAGCAGCCAATGGCTTAGGTAGTTTTTAACTTACTTACCAAAGGCCCTTCGTCGAATGAACTTTGAAATAATCTAAAGTTAGCCCAGTGGCCAGTTCAATATGCGTTTTCATCCTGTGGTATCGGTGTTGGTCGCGATATCGGCACCTCTCGCGACCGCACAACTCAACTCGTATGCGAAAAAGGCTGGTCTGAAGTACTTTGGCGCAGCGACCGACTCACCTGGACAAAGGGAGCGCGCTGGTCTTGAGGCAGCATACCCCCAGTATGATGCAATTATAAGAGGCACAAGTGAGTTTGGTCAAACCACGCCTACCAATGGCCAGAAGGTATGCCATCTCTTGAAAAAATTAGACTTCGTTGGTGATCCGGCCTGCTTCGTTACTGACACATTCCAGTGGCTGTTCACTGAACCTGAGCGAGGCGTCTTCAACTTTACCGAGGGCGACATCGTGGCCTCCCGTGCTGCAGAAAATGGCCAGTTGCTCCGATGCCATACCTTAGTCTGGCATAGCCAGCTCGCGCCTTGGGTTGAGGAGGGATACTGGACCCCCGAAGAGCTGCGCGCAATAATCGTCGAGCATATCACGCAAGTCATGGGCCATTATAAAGGCCAGTGCTATGCGTGGGACGTCGTTAACGAAGCGCTGAACGAGGACGGGACGTACCGCGAATCCGTCTTCTACAACGTCCTTGGCGAGGACTTCGTTAAGTTGGCGTTCAGCACGGCGGCGGAGATCGATCCCAGCGCGAAACTTTATTACAACGACTACAACTTGGAGTCGCCGGGAGCGAAGAGTGAGGGAGCTATACGAATCGTCAAGTTACTGAAGGAGGCGGAAATTAGAATCGACGGTGTCGGGATGCAAGCTCATCTCACGGCGAGTGGGGCGCCGACGCTCGACCAGCAGATCGCCGTTATGGAATCGTACGGTGCGCTCGGAGTCGAGATAGCTCTCACTGAACTCGACGTCAGGGTTGAGATGCCAACGAACGAGACCAGCATGGCGTGGCAAGCTGAAGTGTATAAGAACGTTCGTATCTTCGTTTCCTTACAGATGCTCCGTGTTGGCTAACGGTGCGGTGTTGTTGTTTAGTCTGTTAGCGCTTGCGTGCAAGTTTCAGCATGCGTTGGTGTAACGATCTGGGACTTTTACGACCCTTTCAGCTGGGTTCCGGCCGTGTTCCCGGGCGAAGGCGCTGCGCTACTTTGGTTTGACGACTTCACGAAGCACCCAGCTTATTACGCGGCTATCGAGGCGATGACGAAAAAGACTGGGAATTATACTTGTAGATCGAAAAGACGTGTGACAGAGAATAAGAGGAGCCGCCGACTTTATTGAGGTGCCCATCTAATAGTTGCGATGGTATTAACTAATGTAATAATATAATCATATGGTTACTGGAGTCTTGTCTACCTGGAATTCTTCGTGGTTATGAAATCGAATACTGGGTACCTATGATAGGCATGTTTACAGAATAGGGGCTGCTTTGAGCTCCACGTACCTACTAAGGATAATGCGCTCTTCAGAGAAGCTGCTAGTTAAGAGCCCTTCGATGGAAGTAACGAATGTAAAAGTACATACCTATATAGCCTTTGCTGGCCGATGATGTAGGTCCCCTAATCAAAGTTGCATTGGCTCAGCTTTCATGCTTTCATTTCTCGCAACTTCTTGATTCCTTTTACGCATCAACACGAGCTTTCTACCTAAAACACAATACCACTCATCCTATAACTAACAACCTATATCACGACCTAAGTGAAAATGCGTCTCTTGAATACGACACTTCATATTCCTACCTTGGTGACTATCATGATCCAATTGGCTTATACGTTTCCGGTTGGCTCGTCGAACTCCGAAGCCATCAACGCGATATATCATCGTGTCCCTTCCCGAATTCCTACTCGTCATCACTGGTATAATGGGACTCAAGTACCCAATGACCCCCAGATATTCTGTCATAACGAATCTCAATCTCCTATATATACCGGTAAATATTTTCACCGTTCGAAACTTACCTGTCAATGACCTTGATCTTCCTTACTGCTAACAAAGCCCGCGCATGATTCAGAGGCCGACGAAGACGTTGGAGGTCCCGGCGTGCTGATATGGAACTTCGATCCAACAAACCACGGCGCTGCCAACGGGACCATGTTCTTCTTCTATGAGAGCAACCACGACTTCGTCCCTTACAAGTACACGACCGTAAGCGTCCTTGAAATTGCCATGCTTCTCTATATTCCAACAAAACTTCCTTTTCGGGGGCGGACATGCGCTGATAAGGATTGTATACTTCCTACCAGATCCCACCTTGGTCGTCCGCGTTCGTTACCATATGTCCAACTTTCCGCGGGCGCATCGTGCGGGGAGACATGACGAACTTCGACGGGCAAAAGCATCTCTTAGGAACGTGGGTCGAGGTCAATTGGCATGCTAACGGATCTAGAAATGCATGGGGCGACATCTCACTACTCCAGGGCAACGATGGAGCTGCGATGATCCAATCTCTCGACGGGCTGTCCAGGGAAAGGGGATTCACGATGGACCTTATATCGAATGCACCGGCGAACGTGATGGCGCAAAAGGCGTCTGGATCATGGTGTCTTGACAAGATAATCGGACCGGGCGCGAACAACGCGACGAGGGAATGGGAGAAGCAGTTTTTAGATCCGTGGAACGTTTATCTGGAAGATGGCATCGACCCTGTGATTAATTCGGAGAACGGGAGATTTCAAGTTATATTCTTCGAGGGCATCGTATAGAAAGAAGCAAGGCAATTCTTGGCTTCTTCCTATTTTTGCCTATTCGTACTTTGAAGGAATTGCGTAGTTTAGGAGGTGTAGAAAGATAAAAAGGCCAGAAATAAACCTGAATAAGGTACCTAGGTAGGTATACTACCTGCATAGGTCATAGGTACATGCACTACGTTATATACCTACATGTGGGGGTTTATCCACGTAAGACGGAGCCTTACTGAGCGTGACCATATTATTCAAAGTTTTATATTGCGTCATGTACATACCTACCTGTACTACACTACATCTGATCTCAAATACCTTAACCTTTCATTTTTGCCTGCGCGCGGGCAACAAGCGCCGGCCCGCCACAACATTTCTTGGCCCGCCCCCCCCCCCCCCCCCCCCCCCGTACCCAATCAATTGGCAACCACTTGGGATCTTCTTCGTACTACATAGTAGGATGTATTTTCCCCAGCCTTACGCTTATCGCTTATGCCTTGGCCGGCTTGGTTCATTTGTGCCGGATTGCCGCCTTCTCACGATCCAGACGTTGCCAAGACGCTCCAAACCTGAAGCATATGCCATACTACACAGACCAACAAGACCAATACAGCTACTGTTTTCGTATAATCCCATACGACAACCGAGACAGTCCAGTCCAGTCCAGTCCGTCTTGTCTCTTCTCTCGTCGATAACCTGACCCTGACACCAGAAACGGAATGGGCTTCTTTTGTTCGTAGAGCCAATATCCCTTGGCGGCACTGCTACCCTCGCAATCTCAATTTCAATCTTATGGCTGCTTATTTCCAGAGCTCAGAGCTAGCTAGCTAGGTTGGACACCTTCTCTTTGCTTGACATTATGAATTAATGTCGTGCGCCTCTTGTTCGAGCAGTTGAGCGAGCGAGCGCGTACCCCGTTAACGAAGCACCTACTTCGGGCCATTTGCGCAGGCCCTGTTCAGGATGGCGCTGCCGCCTAGGAAAGTCGTTGTCTTAGCTGTATGGTAGGTGTGGCGCTATGTTTCTTGCCCCGTTTCTTCGTTCCTTGTATAATTCAAATTAAACCAAAATCAGATAATTGACACCAACTAGTATTCTTAGTCTGAGCACCATCTTCGTCTGGTCTCGCTATTACAAAAGCGCAGCTTTCGGTATGACCCGCCCGCCCTTCCTTGGCTTGAAGGGATACCTTAAACTTGCGGAATCGCAGGTGTTTATACACACACGCGCGCACGCGCACGCGCACAATGCTAACTCGTATGCAAATTAGAACGACCCTTCCACTTTTCCATATTGACCTTCCTATTCTCCGGCCTCGTCCTCTCCGCCTATGCTAGATATATACTGCGCTTGGAGTCGAGCCACGCACCCTCAGCCGATGGGAATACCTTACCCAAAACCTTCGCCGGCCTTCTGAAATCTCCTTTTCGGCTTCGCTTCCTCTCCACGTCCTTCGCGCTGTTGCTATTCTGCCTTGTCGCCCGCACTATCTTGTATTGGCGGACTATTCGTACTATCCACTGTTCGTGGGATGGACTTCAGGTATGTGCCTGTTTGTTTCCACACCTATAAGGAGACATGTAGAACTAATATAAGCCCCATAAACAGTCCTTCCTCCCCTTTCTCCTTATCATACACGACTTCCTCGAGCTGCGACCTCTACATCTTCCGAGATATGGATACGATACACAAGCCGAAGCCTCAGGCTCTTCTGCCTTCATAAAATACGCCCTTGTCGCACTGTTCTGGGGCTTGGCGGCTACCGATACTCTCCTCCTTTCCGAGCGCACGACCGGTGCGATATGTCCCGGCGGAACACACATCGAGCGCTTTATACCTCTTGCTCAATTAGTCACATTAGCCTTGGACACCGTGGTGATATCACAGGTTGGGAGACTGCGACAAAACAGCGAGGCGCAACCAAAAACATGGCATTTTCTTGGCACGTTATTTCTAAGTTCAGCAGCTGTCCTGGCATTCTTGGCTGTTTGGTCATGTTTTGACTATGCCAGCTTTCAATGGAACGTCTTCCTTACTTGGCTCGCCGTGGGAGACCTGCTTCTTGACAGCATGGCCGTGACGGCAGCTATAGTCTCGACCATTTACCTTCTTGGCTATTTTCATAGTATTTTAGTGAGCCTTCTACTTACAACTACAGGTATCTTCGTGTATCTACAATGGAGGATATTGGATGGAACCATGGTCAAGCTCTGGTCTAATTGGTGGGGTCTTGTAACGGGCGTTTGGCTGTTCCTCGGAGCTGGTATATTGTTTCGTTCTAGCAAAGCTAGCACTTTTCAGGTTCAATCGACCGGCGAAGGCGTTATATCCAGGAACCGATATGGCCTTTATGCCCTCTTGGCTTTTTCTCTTATATTCTGCCAGACCATCTTCATGAGCCCAGGCGGTTTCCGACCTACCCCTGGTCCCATAATTGCCAATGCTAAAAGCGAGTCAGACACTTGGATAGCTGGAGCTTCGAAGAGCAAGTCCCTAAAGGAGGCTGTCAAGGAGTATAGAGAGTGCTATGGGATGCCTCCTCCCCCCAACTTCGACAAGTGGTACATATTTGCCACTTCAGTCAAATCCCCAGTAATCGATACGTTTGACCAGATTCACGCAGACCTCCTCCCTTTCTGGGGTACTGCGCCTTCTGTCATCCGTCAGAGGACGGCTCATTTGCTCGAGCATCCGTCACTCTCCATAGGCGGTATCATTATTGATGGAGGCAAGATTGAAATATCACCGCACATCCATGGTACCCATCGTTGGATGATGGACGTTACTAAGGATATGCTTGGTCCTTTTGCGCAGTGGCTCCCAGATATGCAACTTGCCTTCAATCTCGATGACGAGTGCCGCATATCCGTACCACTTGATCGCATGAAGGCATACATAGAAGAAGGAACCAAAGCTCGAGCAAGGCTTAGCACAAAGCAGAAGTTCTTGCCGTTTAGTAAGGTCCAGGAACCGCCCTGGGCGAAAGATTACCTGCAGGCGGACGAGAGTATTTGGGAGAAGAAATCGCCATGGTTCTCTAACAGATCCAAGAGACAGATCTTCTACGAGTGGATTCCCCCAACGTGTCCTGCAGACTCGCCGGTAAACAGGTATCGTTGGTGGAATAGGAAAGCGGAATGTCTAAGTTGTTCCGCTCCGCATATGAAGCACGACTTTATATCTAACTGGACATTGTCTGGTGACCTATGCCATCAGCCCGACCTTGCGTATCTGCATGGTATACTGCTATCACCGTCTGCCATGGCGCCTTCGCATACGCTATTCCCAGTCTTCAGCCAGAGCCGGTTATATAACTTTGCTGATATACTTTACCCGAGCCCTTGGAACTTTGGCGAGAAGGTCGAAATTGAGAACAATAAAAGTATCCCCTGGGCTCAAAAGCTTAACAGCGTATACTGGCGCGGTGCCTCGTCTGATGGGTATGCTGTACATGGTGCCTGGCAGACGTTTTTGCGGGCTAGGTTCGTAATGATGGCTACCAAAGCAAAGATATCCATCCGAGCCAAGTCTCTCTTCAACTTGATTCATAACACAAAAGATACCCTTTCCACCCTACGTTCGATGGCCTCGGCGACTCCACCTCCCTCGCAAGATCCGCCTATCCCCGATAATCATCTTGTTGTCAATGTCTCGTTCGTTGGTGACTTCAATCGCTGCGACGAGCGCGACTGCAAAGCCGAGCATATTACCTTCTACGGCTCATCCACAGCCGAGCCCCCGCCCTCCCTCGACTTTCAGGAGCACTGGCGTCACCGCCATCTCATCGACCTCGACGGCGCAGCATTCAGCGGCCGCTTCTTGCCGTTCCTCAAGTCCAGCTCCTTGCCGTACCGCGCCGCCCTCTTCCGCACCTGGTGGGAGGAACGCGTCCATGCCTGGAGACACTTCGTGCCGCTGGACGTCCGGCTCGGCGACCTCTGGGGCGCCGTGAGTTACCTGGGCGGACCGGGCCTAGCCGACGCGGACGAAATCGCGCAGGCGGGTCGCGACTGGGCGCTCCGGTCTCTCCGCAAGGAAGATATGCAGGTTTATATGTTTCGGTTGCTTCTAGAGTGGGGACGACTGGTAGATGATCGGAGGGAGGATCTGGGATTTACTTTATAAGTTAAAGAGGGGAATGGGTACGAAAAGTTTTGGCTTAGTTATAGGCGGTATCTAGCTACCCATGCATTAGATACCACGGGATGGGGCATTTGTATACATATAACATATACGGGCGGACTGGGTACATGCAGGTTTTCTTATACCTTTTGTTGTTGTTGTTGCTGCTTCTGCTGCTGCTAGCCATTGCTACTAGTGGCTTGAATGGATTTTTCTTTTCTTTTTACGCTTTGATACCACGAGAAAGACGAATGGGCCGCTGGAAATGGTAATGTATATGTTAAATCAGAGGGGTATATATGAGGTAGACATGATATGACACGATGAATAGAAGTCAACTTTGAACAAGCTCTGCAAGTGTTTTTATTTAGGTACCTCCTTTTTTGGGTCAAAACAACAAATCCCACAACGAAATTTCAACGATCTCGGAAATATCACGTCAAGTTGGGTCTTCCCAGGAAGTAGTTACCTAAATAAATTGTTCATCAAATTAACTAGTTGGTCCAGTACCTTATTATTCCGTCAGGTGGGAAGAACAAGGAGCTATCTACTTGTTTGTATCTGAGAATTATAAGGACAAAAGGGCCGAGAGGGAAGAAGAGAAAATATATGTGGTGGTCGGTGTGATGGAAAAAGAGACTAGAAATTAACTCCCTTCTTTTCCCCAAAGCCTACCCTATTTATCGCCTTCAAAAATTCTATAGTTGCCTTTCCCATTTCATGAATTAATTCGTTCCAAGACTTTGATTTCTTTTCTTTTCTTTCACGAGGCCCATCTGCACTAGATCGAGCCGCCTGTTTATAATTCACTTTTTTTTCCCCTTTGTACATCTCCTATGCGCTCCATATTTGCCCTTTCCTCTCCAGAAAAGCTCAAAAAGGCATGGGAAACAGGTCGCCCATAAGGCTATCCTGATTTCTCTTGTCGCATCCGAAATATACATAGTAGACTTGCTCAATAGTGACAAGTCGCACAGTGGTGCGTGGGCAACAATCCGATTATGAGGCCATAACGAGTAGGGACAAATGGACAATAATTAACGCCATTTATTGACCGCAAAATGCGATCATGACTTTCCCGCATCTCGTACTTTGGCCATCCAGGCATCAACCTTCTCCTGCTCGTCCGACTTGCTTCTACCGTCAATAATGTCCCGAACTTCAGCAGTGGTTTTGGCACTGAGCAGAGAGGCTTCTCTATCCAACAGTAAGGCAACGGCAGCGCGGACAAGAACAGCATCCCCTTCGAAAACATAAACATCCCATATCCGAGTACATTCGTCGAGACTGAAATTTCGCGTAAAGCAGGACGTAAATATATCACCAAGATAGCCATCCGGTTCGATGCCAAGCTCCTGGTTGGTCAGATGTTCATGTAGCTTCGGTGACTTCTTGGCTAGGGTTTGAAGAAGCAAGTTGAATGCGGATGTCTTAGCCCCTACGTCTGAAGCGTAGAAGGAGAAAAGAAGGGGGCGATTCAGGACATTGGCTAGGGCGATGAAAGTTGCAGCGGGTGTGGGAAGGTTGAGCAAGAGTATCGCCGCAATGGTCTATTCAATAATCAGTACACGAGTATACCAAAATAGCAATGAGGATTGAAAAATCATGGGACTTACACTGCAACCAGATACGTAGCCGATATCACTCCGGTACATTGCATACGCGCGAAGGACGTCGACCAGACTCCTGTGTAAGGGACCGCCGGTTTGAAAGATTTTTAGGTCAACCCAAGTCTGTTCCTCTACATCCGCTTTAATTTGCGCAAACCAGCCCATCTTGCGGTCGTCATCGCTGTCGGGTTTCCTGTCCCTAGATCGCTTCTCGACTTCATGAGCTCTTGCTAAAGCTGCCTCGAACGACGTCTCAGTTAATCCTAACTGGTTTCCTATGGCTCGAGACCACGCGACACCTCGACTTCGGGGGGCTATGCCTTTCCACCATAATTCCCGAGTCCGCCGCTCACGAATGGCAACGTCCCATCGTTTCAGCACGTCGTTTTCCCACACCTGTGTGAGTGCCTTGGCAGCAACATCCTTATTACGTTCCTTCTCCTTCTTTGCGGCCTCTCGCTTTTTATCCGCCTCGATACTGTTTGCTATCATCCTCTGATACTCTTTAAGGTGCTTCTTCTCTTCTGCAGGGTCCTTCGGTGGTAGCCACGATGGCCTTGTTCGAGAGAGAACTGCCTCCTTCTCCTTGGAAATCGGTAGAGGGTCGATCATAATATTGCTCCGTCTCAGAGGGGGGAGTTCAGCAAGTGCTGATTTCACACGAGGCTTGGGCGCCGGTCGTACATATGTGGCGTGATAAACGCCATGCTTATCCAGTTCATCAGCATGCTCTTCTAACTTCTCCGTAAGTGCCTTCGCTTCAGGGCTAAGTTCTGAAATAGCAGCAGTCCAGCTCTTAGCTCGGCTCTTGGTCGAAGAGGAAGCCGACGATCGTTGTGATTCCGTGGAAGGCGAAGAGTCCGTCCTCCATGTTGGAGATTTTAGACAACCTTGGTGGACCGCGATCGGCGGCGTACCATTGCCCACGCTACGAATGCGTTCCTTTGGTTTCCTTTCGGGGGAAGTCGTGGTAGAGCCTGGACGACTGGCAGACCGCTCCATAGGGGGACGAGGTGAGAGAGGAACGTTATCGAGTATGAGATCATCGGGGATGTTATCGTCATCATCGTCACATTCTTTCTCTAATTCAATTGTCGACTTCAGTGCCCTGCCCGTCTGCGAGCTACTTCGCCGTAGCTTGGGTACTGCCAGATTATTATCTCGAGGGCTAAGTGATCGAGCTGAAACGTTGGGGCTAGGGCTTCGATGGCGGGACGCAGCTGCTGAGGAACTGGATCGTACCGAGAGGCCTCGCGTCGGTAGTGGGCCTGCTTGAGGCTCGGGGCCAATGCCTGTGCTAATATTACGGGTGTTGGTGTCGCGAAACTGCGGTGTCAATGTTGAAGCTCCGGTTCGGGAGCCAGAAAACGACGGGTTGGAACGCAACTGTGGTCGCGGGTGGGCGAGATCACGCGTCTGAGGATGAATCTTAGGGCCGACATGCTTAACAGAGCCACGGAGGTCAGAAGCAAATGAGATACTGTAAGGATTCGGAGCTAGCTTGGCGTGGGTGTCTCGGAAATGGGAATGCTCAAGTGAAGTCACATCATCATCAAGACCAATCTCCTCAAAATGGGCAATATCTGCAGTGATGCCGTCTTCGCCGTCGTCGGAATTGAATGATCGCACAGACGAGGCCCTGGAAGTAATAGCGGACGAAGTCATACCGGGAGGTGATCCAGGACTGGGAAGTGCGAGGTCAACCCCGTCTAAGTGTACTCCACCGTAGGTCATGATCGCATGATCCAGCATCGAGTAGCCGGCTCGGAATCAAGCAATAGGAAAGAAATAGTTAATTAACTCGTTAGTTGTGACCGTGCTCTCAAATATATGCGCACAAAGCGATTGTGTATGGGTCACCAATGCTTGGATAAAGAGACCAAGCTACAGCGGTTTGTTCTTGGTACTAGAAGCGAATGATACAGTATTCTGTCGATAGGTATGTTGTTTGCTGCTTGAGGTTCCGACCGACTATTGATGGGGACTCCGGGCAAAAGAATTAGAGACCAGTAGGGTAGACAGGAATAGCAACAGTAGAGACGACAGAGTCTTGAGTTGCTCTGGTCTTGGAAGGCGTGCTGCAGGGACAAAGCACGGCAGTATACCCGCGGTTCGAAGGATCGCAAATTCGAAAAATAAAGTCGCCAGAAAGGGAAGGCCCCTGATCTGCAGCAACCTTGTTGTGGGATTGTGGGAGATGCGAGATGCAGCTTGTCAATTGTCTCACGATCCTAGCAAGGATGGAACCCCTAGATGGCGGCACGGAGCGTCGGATATCAGATGATTATAAAGAATGACAGGTTATATTATGTTGCTCCTGTTCGAAGAGCAGAGTATTTATAAATGAATACAATACTCTAACCTTTCGATTCGAAGAAAACGAGCGTGTTAGCAAGACTTTGGTGTCGTTGCTGCTGTCGTTAGTTGGCGATCGCGGTCGAAATATTATCACCAAAACGAAAGGGGGGAGGGGTTAAGATGATTTGGTTCGAAATATTCTGTGCAATAGTGCTTTCGACGTTCCAGTGCTGATCAAGTTAAATATGTTCGAGAAACATTAACTACAGTTCAGCAAAGGAGTAGTCTATATGTACGAAAAAAGGCCTTCTCAAAGGTATGCGTAATTAATATGTACAATATGTACGGCAGACGACACACGACCATTAAATGCTTTCGTATCGTCTATAAGGGAGTTAGCAAGGCTTGGAGGCTGTATCGTATTGCTACTATTTCCAGCTTCGACACCAGATGTTGTTGGACTAGGGATGCTCTCGGGTGATGCGATGCGGTACGGAACGGTACGGTGCTAACGAATGATGAAATTGAATATATAAAGTAACGAGCGAATGTCGATGATTGCAATGATCAGACGTTTGGAAAAGAATGGACGAATATCAAGGAATTTCTTCCGATATCCTAAGAATCAACGCAATGCGGCTTCCCCGGAAATAGGTAATGAGCGGATCCTCCTAATGTGGTAGGAAAGAAGTAATAAAGTTGGAACTTGGAAGAAGAGAGAAAAGGAAAGTTGTAAGTGTTGGTGATGCTGTCTTTTGGCGAGATAGGCAAGATCGGTCAGGTACCTTCCCAAGTACCTAGGTAATGAACTTTTAGCGCTTTCCATCAACTAAGGAAGGTTTCCAATTTGCTGCTTGACGCCCCTCTTCACCACTAAAAGTGCCCCTTTAACAACCCCCGGGGCGCGAAGGACAAAGTTTCGCCGGGGGGAGAGTACAAGGAAGAAAATAAGGAGTCCGTTTATAAGCAGAAATCAGGAAATCGACCAATAAACCCTTGCCATGCATAAACCTTACATGGGCTGCCTGATGAAGCTAACGTCTCATTGGCCTAATGAAGCATGGAAGTTTCTGAAACTTGCAAATACCTATCTGTGTACTCCCCTGTTGATTTTTTTGCATACACCGCCCCTTTATTGTACCTAGGTATTGCCCTAAGTAATTAATTACATGGGTACCTACATAGGTACCTAACTTGTAAGTACAGGTAATGCCGCTATGCTGGCCTTAGCGTTTTGTGCGTGCCTTGATCTTGGGTTGGATCTCGCTCCCGCAACTCTATTACCTAATCTGTCAGTTCACCTGCACCACAACGACAGAAATGAGCAACTAGCAATTAAGAATTGAAGATTTGTCGTAATAATGCTTTATTCTATGCTACATAAGTCCACTGATAAGGCTAGCAGAAATAAATAAATTCGATACAGATTCGATGGATGAGTTTCACCCTCATGCACCCCGTGTCTCCCCAGCCCTAATGTAGGATTCTGAAAGCGCGAGAAACCGGCAAAATAGGTAGGTGGCCACCTAACCTAACGTAGAAATTGGTTCAGTCAAAAACTCGTCGTCCCCAGCTGGTCACGACCCATGTTATACATGTTATACATGTTATAAGCACTGTAACGATGTAATTCTTGAATCTTTAGGTTAGGTACATAATAGAACGAACACATCGCGATGGATGCATCAGTCATCGCAGATGCTATTTTTATGCTAGCTGCAAGTCTCATTATATGCCTGTACACGGAACGCCGCTGGTTGCCAGTCCCTTTTTATCGCCCACCGCTGCCGCTGCACCAGTCCATTTATGGGACAATCTCCTCGTTCTCTTCAAGCACTTCTTCTACAATCTCCTCAATCACCAGTTCCTCTCCGCCCTCCGGTACCTTGGCTTCAGCCTCGACAGGCTGTTTCGGTAATCCTAGCGCGAGCCTCTCCTCTTCAATCTCAGCGTCAACCGACGCACGCCATCCGAGCCATTCGTCAAGCAGACGTCTTCTGGCCTCCACCACCGCCAAGTCGGCAGATGCTCCACGTTCCGCGTCTTCCTGCTCGAAGACCTTAGAGTATTCTCGAAGATTCTTGCGGATCTGCTTCTGTTCGTCCTTGCTGAGCAGAGTCGGCGGCCTAGGACGCCATAACCATTGGCGGAACTTTTCAATGTGCTCCTCTCGTAGTAGCTCGCCCTTGAAATCGTAAACATGATATCCGTTTTCCATCTGTTCCCAATCGTTAGTACATTGACCATTAAAAAGGTTATCTTTGAAAGGTTAGTTAGATATAGAACGTACCGTATGCTTCCAGACTGATGCCCACGAGGCAACAAATCGTCCTGAGGGGTCCCACTGGATGTCAGTGACGCCGTAGTGGTCCGCCGTGTTCATCAGCTGCAGATTGGCAGTAAGATCCTTGTCACTTTCCGGCTTCTCGCCTTCAAAGTCTAAGTCGAAGAATTCGAGATCGGAGCTCTGCTGGTTAGCAACTGTGGCGATAACTACAAATCGGCCCTTAGGAGACCAATAGATTGCATTGCTATTCTTTTTCTCAAGAGTCCGCAGATGCTTGAAGTTGCCTATGGCCGATCCCTTGGCTTTCTCGGGACAGAAGAATGCCACGGAAGTCTTAGGAGCAACAGCTGTTGGTCCGACCGGCTCGGGTGTCGTGATAATAACGAAGCGGTCTCCCTTAGGCTCCCAGGCGAAGTTAATGACCGTATCCTTGATTGTGTCGACAACTTCGACCGGCACACCCTTCTCCTTAACACGGAAAATCTCCAAAGTGGTGGCTTGCGACTTCTTGGATTTCGAATGTCGATCAACCTTTACTGAGAGATAGGTAGCATCCGATTGCCAGTGGAGTTTAGCGTCCGTAACGCTAAAGAGGTTTAGTGATCGGACGATCTGCTTTGAAGGTATGCTCATTAATCCGACCTTGGCGGGGTTGCTGCCGATTTCGGGTGTCCAAAAGCAAAATAGCTGTTCGTACTGCTTCACACCCTCTCTCTGAGGCGTCGCAGGAGCCCATTCAAAGTCCATAACACCTTCAATCTTGATCGTTGTCTTGTCCAACAGATTCATGCGAGGTAGCTCGTACACCGAGATCGAGGAGCCCTGTGTCATTCGTGCCACGTATCTATCGTCGGCAGACCATTTGAAAGCCGGCCAGGGAAACTTAGGTTGTGGCTTTGCCGGCGCGGCATGAGCGTCGTTGGTCGTAGGTAAATCAAGATTGGCAAACGAACGGAGGGGCTTAGCAGTTTCGACATCCCAGATAACATAGTTCTTGCCATCTTCATCCAGCGACAGTTGAGGGTGACCCTCATCAGGTATAGAAATAGGTCTATTAGACCATGTGACGATATACTTCTCATTTGGAGAGAAGTCGAGCATGTTGACGAAGGGATGGGCAAAACGCTTTTGCCGGGACCACGAAGCGCCACCCCACAGCTGTACACCTTGCTGGTGAACAGATACTAGGAACGTTCCTAAGGGCGACCACTGTACGAAGCTCTCCGTCCAATGGTTGCGGTCAACAATATTCTCAGGAGGTTCTTTTTCGTTATTCCAGAAGACGCCAACAAGATCTCCTCGGTACATGGCGAACTGATCGCGGCCGCGACCGCTTGGATCGGCTAAGAACGATCGCAAGTGTTCCTTCTCGGTGAATTCTTCGATCTTGGGTGGCACATAATTCTCGTCCACTCGACCCTCTCGACCATACCGATCGATGTCAGTCATCTTATTAACTCTCAAGGTGTGCTTCTTGTCAAGGGGAACCTCGTCAAGCTGCCTCACAGCGGCGGCAGCTTCGGCGGCGGAAGCATATTCGACGAAGGCAAATCTGCAAGCATGTCAACATTCGAGCTCCCATCTCCAGCAACGGCTGCAAATTCTCGTCGTATATTGCGAAGTGTTTTACGAAGGTATGTGATGTGTGATTGATAATATGGTCGCATACCTGAGAGACTTGCCGTTCTCCATCGGCATATAGACCTGGTCCTCTTTTGTCCTTCCAACCTGATTCAGCTTCTTCAACAAGAACTTTACCAGCTTGGGCTTTTGCTCTTCGGTGACCTCGGGTAGGCCATCGATAACAATGAAGGTATCATAGCCTTGCTCCAGTTGAACCTCATACTTCTCGCGCAGGTCGGAAATATCGATCTCATCCTCGTCGTAGTCATCCTCGTCGACGTCTGCATCGCGCAGATGATCAAATGACGGTGCCATATCGGTATCGTGTATGGCGTAGTTGGTTAACGTATATGTGTATGTCTTCGTAAAAGTGTTGATCCGTCCGTGTGGGGTTGTAGGACGAGAAAAGCTGCCCCGCCTTCAAAGTCAAGAAGATGACAGGAGAAAAAAAAATGCGAAATTTCGCAACGCAGCTGGATTTCGATATAGGAACCCAGGAATCGTGGTATTAATCCTTTGGGCCCTTGAAAAAAACACGCGAGAGGAGGTGTCGCGGTAGGGACCAGCACAGTATTGACCTGGGTGTTTTATTGGAAGGGGAAAAGGGAAAGGTGAGAAATAGGTCCAGGTTATTTTTCTTGGATTTTCGCCGTCAATATTTTTTTTGCGGGTTGATTTTTTTTGAAACTTCCCAAAGTAAAAAAAAGCCCCAATTGTGTGTGTCCCCACCCACGCCCACACCAAACTTCTATCATCCATCAATGTAAGGTTTCTGTGCTAGGTAAAAGGTATCGGCTTATCGCTTATCTTTTGGTTCGTAGCCACCTGCGCTTGGACCATCCGGTAATCAGGCTCTACCTACCTTCATACCTGTACCTACCTGGTATGCAATACATGTTATAAGTTGCTTTGCTGTTACAATTTATCTTTTGAGATTTCCAGCTATGGCAAGTATCCTATCTCAATCGCAATCCCTTATCGCAACAGGAACTTTGAAAGTTTGAAGTCTGTTGGCGAAGTGTCTAGTTGTACCTAGAGGTAAATTCTTATGCAATACTTACATGTATAACCCCACCTTTATAGCGTAACTACCTAAGGTACCTAATCCAGGTGCACCTCAGGTGCAGCCGGGCCACTTGTGATTTCGGTGGTACAATTTCTCCTTTTCCGACCTGTCCTGCGAAAAAAAGTCGAGGTACCTAGCCCGCATTTACATCTGAAGCTCTCGCTAGACCCGCCATAAGGTAGCAGAGTTACAAGACATCTCAAGCTCTGCGGAAAACCATACCACCATACCGCAATACAGCAGTAACCCCCGATAAAAACACTAAAACACCCAAAGTTACTCTATCTGCAGCGGTGAAGATGGTATGTATATATTGTTAATCGTATACTTCTCGTTGCTTCTCGCTAACCCATCATCTCTTCCCTAGTCGTCTTTTAGTCCCACCCAGATCTTCGAGGAGGGTACAACTGAAGAGAAGGGAGAAAATGCTCGTTTGGCCGCCTTCGTCGGCGCCATCGCCGTCGGTGATCTAGTCAAGAGCACCCTAGGTCCAAAGGGAATGGACAAGATATTACAATCAGCGTACGTCTAGGTTAAACAACTTCCCCCTTTACTTACCCCTCCTCTTCGACTTCTTTTCCGCGACTGACTTTGCCAAGATCCACGGCCGAAATCATGGTCACCAACGACGGCGCCACGATCCTAAAATCCATAGCACTCGATAACGCGGCAGCAAAGGTTCTCGTCAATATATCAAAAGTTCAAGACGACGAAGTTGGTGATGGTACAACCTCGGTAGCCGTATTGGCGGCTGAGCTTCTACGCGAAGCTGAGAAGCTCGTTGACAAGAAGATCCACCCCCAGACGATCATCGAAGGATACCGGATAGCAAGTCAGGCGGCTCTACAAGCGTTAGAGGGCTCGGCAGTGGACCATAGCAAAGATCCCGAGGCGTTCAAGAAAGACCTACTAGCTATTGCACGAACAACCCTCAGTTCCAAGGTGCTTGCACAGGATCGGGATCTTTTCTCCAAGCTAGCTGTTGACGCTGTATTGCGGCTGAAGGGCTCTTCGGATCTTAGCCACATACAGATCATAAAGAAGGCCGGAGGAAAACTGAGCGACTCGTACCTAGACGAAGGGTTCATTCTTGACAAGAAGATCGGAGTGAACCAACCCAAGAGACTAGAGAATGCCAAGATACTGGTTGCCAATACATCTATGGATACAGACAAGGTTAAGATATTCGGCGCGCGGATGAAGGTCAGCTCAACCGGCAAGCTAGCCGAGCTCGAGAAGGCCGAAAAGGACAAAATGAAGGCCAAGGTGGATAGGATCAAGGCGCATGGTATCAACTGCTTCATCAACAGACAGTTGATCTACAATTGGCCGGAGCAGCTCTTTACCGATGCTGGCATCATGTCTATCGAGCACGCCGACTTCGACGGCATCGAACGCTTAGCTTTAGTCACCGGTGGTGAGATCGCATCAACATTCGACCACCCGGAACAGATCAAACTAGGCCACTGCGATTTAATCGAGGAGATCATTATTGGAGAAGACACCCTTATAAAGTTCTCTGGTGTTGCTGCAGGCCAAGCATGCACCATCGTACTTCGAGGTGCTACAGAACAGTTGCTAGATGAGGCAGAGCGTTCACTACATGATGCTCTGGCCGTTCTGTCCCAGACTGTCAGGGAGCCGAGAACCACACTGGGTGGTGGATGCGCCGAGATGCTCATGGCTAAAGCGGTGGAAGGTGCAGCGACCCGGGTTGAGGGTAAGAAGCAGATGGCAGTGTCTTCATTCGCCACGGCTTTACGGCAACTCCCCACGATTCTCGCCGACAACGCAGGATTAGACTCAAGCGACCTCGTCGCAAGATTACGAAAAGCCATATACGACGGCATGTCGACATACGGTCTAGATCTAATGACCCCCGGTGGCGGAATAGCGGACATGCGAGATCTCGGGGTGATCGAGAGTTACAAGTTAAAGAAAGCGGTTGTGTCGTCGGCAAGTGAAGCCGCAGAGGTAAGTCACTTCTCCATACTCATACTCAATGTTGTCCAATTACTAACACACACATCCTAGCTACTTCTCAGAGTGGACGATATAATCCGTGCGGCGCCACGGAGGAGAGAAAGGCATTGAATGGAGGATAGCCCACGCATATAAGGATGTAAAAGTATCATAGACTATGCTGTAGACTATGCAAATACACATCGTAATGAGATACAGCTGTGGTGCTCCATGTTAACCCCCTACAATTCTAACTATTGCTTTATTGTGTATGAGAACTATGAAGTCCTAGATGACGTGGGCTCTGGTTGCAAGTGCTTATAGGGCTTCATGAGTAATGGCTACCACCGTATCTCGCCTCATCTTCAGTTAGGCGTCGTTGCCCACGCAGTCTTTTGATAACAGGTACCTAACTTCCCTAAGCGGGTAGAAGTGAATAGATACTCTAAGCAAACGTATCAAGCGTCGGTTTCCATTCTTTTTTCGCCACCCATCTTACAGGCGTACTGTACGAGTATCGAGAAACAATGTATTATGCCCATTGCTTTTTCTTGATCTTTTTACAAGTATATGGTGTGACATTCCATGGCCTTTTGGAAGAGTGTTGTATGTAGGTACTTAGAACAGCCTTGACAGTATTAAGTATATTGAATCTGATGTGTCATTTTGGATAGATACGGCATGCAGGTCGTAGACACAGTGCATACAGGCAACCATGCCCTGGCAAGAGATTTATTTGGCTGGCCGAAGACACGAGTCGGAGAGCCCGGGACGCGACTCTGTACTGCTTCAAGTCCTCGTCAATAACAAGTGATAACATGGCCTAGCGCAGCTACCCGGGAGCCCCGGTTAAGGGGTAAAATTTTGTTACGGCGTCTTAGAACTTGGGTTAATACCTACCTACCTAGGTAAGTACCTACATAAGGTACCTAATTTGCACTCGCAACGTAAGTAGGTATACATTTTCGCGCATGATACATATTACCTAGTCCGAGCGGCTTTAATAGCATATTCCTAGTTTCAGCTCATTACGTCTTAAGCACTTTGGTCACTTCTTATAGCAAGCACTCCGTCATCCAGCTGCATAAACCCTGCACGGAGGAAATGAGTGTGCTTAAGCTCCTACCTTGTAAATAAAGCTGACTGGACGAGAATCTCAACTTGCTTTTTAACTTATGTGCACCTTAGTATTGTATCCTTAACTATTGGTCTGTTTTACTCTCGTATCGCCTCTTGTTTCCTCGACCGTAAGCGATTTACATTCGGAAAATCAGGACTAAGTATTCCGCTACTTCAGCATTTGGTGGATAATACGCAATGACCTCAAGTTGGTAGGACTAATGCTAGAGCAGAAAAGAGTTTTGTCCCGTGGAAATCCCACCCTCGTAGTACTTAACCTTCGCCCCGGATAGATCCTCCTGTTGTCGCAGTCATTTTAAGGATACTGTACAGCTAACACGAAAAGCCTTACATTTGTTCTTCTCTGACAAGTATTCGAGCGTTGGAAATAGATAAATCGAGTACCAAAGCCTTGCCGGTTCAGTCTTGAAGGTCACTTACACCATCAGTAGGGTCTCCCTTTGCAAACTTATGATGTTAGATATAACTTGCTGACATGCTAATGTGATGCATAGAAGAGTTCTTTGAGACCACATGATCGTCTTCGAGTTCAAAGATAGTGCCTTACAATTTCCCTTAAACCCCCAAGACGTACCATAAAATGGCTGAGCAGGAGTCATCGAATAATTCCAAACACCTCTCTTTGACAGAGAAGATAAAACTCCTCAAGATCAGCTGCGGACATGGACCGAGACTTCTACATTGCAGAACTTCGGGCAAGCACCCTGAAAAAGAAGTCTGGACATCAATAATGGAAGAGTTTTCCACTACTGTCCGAGAGGGCGTGTTTAGGAAATACACTGAAGTGAAGAAAGCCAACAACGCAATGTGTAAAAATCGCCGCAAGCAGACAAAAGGCGCTGTACCACCGAAGAGACGCTCTCGAATGGCCGGTCTTGACATGTGGATCGACAGATGGGTACGGATCTGGAAGTGTCGTGACTTGATAATTAAAATCGCCAACACTCATCAAGTCATACGCGAAACGATAGGAGAGAAGAAGCTCAAAAAGATATTTGGCCATAGAATAGACGGAACCGAACTGCCTCAGGAGCTTGGCATACTGACATTCTCGGATCCCCTTTGGAAAGCCATCCAGAAGCAGATTCGCACGGCAGAACGATCTTTGAGAAGCCGCCACTATTCTTTATTTGTTAGCGAAGACGAAGACGATTCGGATTTTTTTGACGATGATGAACAAGACAATGATGCGGAAGTCGACCCAGGTACCGAAGGGCCACCGTTACAATCGATTGAGACGGATGACCAACCCGTTACACCTCCACCTCCTCCAGCACCGGAAAATCTACCATCAATGCGACCTAGTCAAAGCGTCCCAGCAGAAGTGAAGTCTCCAGGTCTTTCCCCCCGAATACAGGCTAGGCTTGAGGAACTAGAGAGAGTTTATTAACATAATTAAAGCGAAGAAAACAACGACAGGTGAGAAGATATCGGTCCTTCCATTAACTGAGCAAAGTTCCAGCCAGCAGCAGGCATCTTCACCACGAACACCCCTGCGCCCACAAGGGAACCTTGCCGACAACTCTTCGAAACCACGCTCGACAGGTTAGTATAGTGGCCTCCAGTTACGCAAGTAAAGTCATATTCTAACGAGGTCTAAGACAAGGAACAACCTTATACAACTGCTATGCTTGCTATCAAGACACCCAGACCTGTCCAAAGACGGAATGGAAACGATAATACCTGCAATAGTATCAGCCAAAGTTCTTCTCAATCGCAACACCTACAGCTGGGAGCTTATCGCACAGGCGAGGGCGTTTTTGTTGGTTGGTATGCTCAACAAATACCTTTAGCAGGTATGAATGTCACACCTAATCTAGACTTCCGACAAACTGTATTTGCTACAATAAGCGCTACGGGCATAATCAACTTCAGTTTACGTAGTCAGAACATGCGAGAGCAGACAATTCCACAAAGTTTTCGCCTCGGGAAAACAGTCTCGGTCTCTCGTAAAGATATCATATACCGCCCCGAATTTAATGGCATGTCTTACGAAGAAATACAGCAAGAGGTAGCTCGCAGGAGCCTTTTTGGCGCTCACCAACCCGCTGCTAACGGCCAGATACCGGACCCTGCAACGAGGAGTACTGATGCTACCGGTACTTGGCCGAGGCCTGAAAGTTCAGGAGGCTCGGCAGACAAGATACTGGACAGCATGAACGCAGTTCTCAACACTGAACAGGACAGAGAAAAACTCAGTACAGAAGTAGGAGAACAAAACAGGGCGGCAGTCTCAGGCCCACAGGGCCGTGAAATAGACGTTCCGGTCACCAAGCACGAAGCAGAAAAGGGGCCCGCAACGTCTACGCATACTCCTAACAGAGCAGACGGGCAAGATCCTACACCAATCGAGGTTAATGGACACAAATCTTCTACAAGACACCCTCAGGGGAACATAACAGGCCAATCAGGTGGGCCAAGACCCAAGTCTCAGGGGTCAACTTCGAAAAGGGCGAGCTCGGTGAAAGCATCAAAGAAGTCATCCGCCGGCGAGACTAAGAAGAGGCGGAAGTCTTTGGCTCCAGCGGCGATTCTACACTCCAGTTTATCACTGCGAAAGCTTAGCCCCCGGCCGAAGAAACTTTCCAATCATAAGAGAATTACCCCAAGGAGATTTTACGGTACCAAGCTTCAGGAGCGCGGATATCAGTGGCCAGATCTTTCTCAAGGCTCAATCAGGCATTCCGAACAGCTGCAGGATCCGCTTAGAGATTATCAGACTCGCGGGTCTCGTCATAACAATCGCGTCATGTCGTGTAGCACTGGGTCGTCCGATTTTAGCTCTCGGACACCTGCGCGCCAAGATAGGCACGATAGTTCCGACGACGAGAGTCTTCCTGACATAGAGGAGCTATTTAGGAGGATTGCAAGAAAATCTGATCTTCCTCAGCAATCGCCTACTCCTCAACAAAATGACATCCTCCAGACCCCAGTTGACACCAGAGCTATACATGAAGATGATATTTCGCGAGTGTGCTCGGATCCTGCAGGGCCTAGCCAACCTCAAGTACAAATAGAGGCATGGCTAAGTAACCCGAAGGACCGTACTAGTCCGCAACTAGGCTTGGATACGGACGTTCAGGACACAGAGACTCATGCTCATACTGATGCGCTACCCAACTCGCGATCAAAGAAGCGTGAGAGACGCGAACGTCGATCCAAATCCAAATCCAAGTCTAGAGCCAGGTCCAAATCCATTTCAAAATGTCCCGACGTCACAACTATCAAGCCTCCCGAAGACCTTGCCTCGTCGGCAGGCCAAGAGGGTAGCTTTACTAGTGATGCTCATACAGCAAAGAGACGGAAACGATCGGGGAGCATGGCAATCCCCGGATGCCTATCCACACCACAAGATGGAAAAGGCCAAAGGAAACCAGGTCTCGACCTGCACTCCAACGCGACTTCTACTCGAGATAGCGTTGCACGTGGTACGGAGATTGAATCTCCGAATAACGGGTCTGTTGAAAGGGGCAACGGCGTGGCGAACGAACCTCCCTCACCACATAATAGCCTCAGGTCAATAAATCCTAAGCAGCTCGATGGGGATGGTGATACACAGAAGCCGCCTGCCGCCACGGCTCCCTCCGTGTCTTCAGAGGTAAATAGTCAACGCAAGAAAAGGAAGAATCCCAGCAGAAAGGAAAGACAGAAGAAGCGCAGGCAAAAATCGGAGCAGCTTTCACAGCATCTTCAGGGGAAACATACGAGTGATAGGCAGATGCCTCAGGTGTTCGACCACTACGACCGATCCGGACAGGATACTAAGCGGACGGTAAGAGAAAAGACGACGGACACGGTAGAATTTAGCAGATTTAGCGACGACACTAAGTTGGATACTCTGTGGCGCAAGTTTTCACGGATAGAGGAGATTGTCAACAAGATGGCCGATCCGCCGGTGGTTGGCTAACATGACTCAGGGGCTAGATCAGCTAGCGACTTAATAATCACTGTTCAAAAGTATGTACGTTGGAAGGCGATTTACAACCTGGATCTGGGTATAATATAGAGATATATAGGTAATTACATGTTAGGCATTTCGGGTTTACACCATATAGTATTGTACAGCTTAAAATGTCAGCTCAGTCGGGTGTAAGTGAAAGAAACATATCTTGTCTAGCTGTCAACCACGTGGAGGTTGTGAAGACATATTACCTAGGAGGTATGTACCTCGGTAGTTACTTGCATCAGGATAGTTTCTATTCCCACAAGGCCGCGGAAATGGAACGATTCCAGCGTAGAGATCGGGCTATCAAAGATCAAACAAGGGAACACAACTGGGTTTGTCTTACATGGGAGACAAAAAGGAGTAGGTAATAACCTTGGAAGAGCCAGGCGGATACTATTTTTTTTTTCTGGTCGGGGCATCAACCGAAAATACCTACCTTAGGTTAGGCACCTAAGTAAGGAGCTAGGTAATCAAATAGTTTGAACAGCAACGTAACATGAAGTGAGTTCACTCGCGAATCAACGGTCATTAATTATTACAAGTGAAGGTGGACCAAATACCTTTATAACACACAAGGGAAAACTAGGTTATTCGAGATCGGTTAATTTTAGATTCTTACCTTAAAGTTAAAATAGCTTCAAGGTATATATTTATATCCCGAGAAATGCAACGACCTTATTTTCTTTTTCAAGTCTTTATGCACTTTGCCTTACGTTACTCTATGTAATTTATGTAAAGTGATGTTAATTCGGTGTCTACCTAACCATAGTACCGTACCTATACTTAGGTACCTCCTAGTGTATTTGGTTCTCACTGTATTCCGTGCAAAGTCGAGATTAGCGACAACGGATTGCCGCCGCACGTGGAAGAGCCGATTGGCAAGATATCCAGAGGTTGCGAACAGGGATACGAGGGGTTGCAAGGATCTGCATTTCTCAACAATTGATCAATTTGGTAGGATAAGATCTTAGGCGATCCCCAACAGAAAAAAAAAAAAATGACAAGGTCTTTGAGAAAGCGGAGAAATCCCCCATTCTGCATTTCTGGAGCCAAAGCCTTGTATCCACACCCCTGAATAAACCTTGCATCCCATGATTCAGGAACATGGGAAAAATCAGGGGAGTAGAGGGGAGCATGTGAATGATCAGATAAACAGATTTATGCAATAGTAAAGATGTTAAACCGAACCTCTCATAATACCTCTTTTAGCCCTGCCCTTGAAGAGATACCTTTATTACCACTTACACTGCACTCAGGGTAGAAGCGGATATTCTTTATTACTGAATTGCTCTTATCTAGGTTCACGACAGGCTTTGAATACAACTTTTTTTCCTGTCTTTGAAGAAAGACAGCAAGGCTTGACAAGCCTTTCGCCACCTGTCACGAGCCTATTTGTTACTTGTCCCACGACTTCGAACTCAACAATATGTTGCAGCTACTTAGTGCCTCTTTGCCTGTATTGTCTTACAGGACGGATAATAATAAGGTTAGTCGAACGAGGCTTGGGTCATGTATCGTTATTGTCTAATGACGTACAATCGTACTATGTAGCAACGATAATGATAAGTAACGGCGAGGATGCATGGTTTACTGGATTTGGATATGCTTGTTAACTTGTAGAAAAAACGTATCAAATCCAATTAGCTGATTGGTCTGGTTTTAGCTGAAGAAGTACGATTTAATGTCTACTTAAGTTAGCTACGTACCTAACCTAACACACCCAGCCAGGCCGCCCAGCATGTATGTATCATGTATTAAAGGCAAGGTATATCCAATGGCTCACACGGGAAAGGATGTCGTGTATGGTTCCAAAGTTGATACTACCTACCTATGTATGTAGTATGTATTAGGATCCAACTGGCAATTGCTCCTATCCACAACGCGGATGGAAAGAAAGAAGAACCCCCTCCAACCCCTCCAAAAAGGAAAACCCCTCCAGGTGTATGATCTTCGTCCAGTTTCGTATGGTACTGGGTCTAGCCCTGTTACTAGCTTTAGTATGAAATGGCAACGAGCAGGGAATTTGCTTGAAATGAATCGGATGAACAAGTCGGACAAGCAAGTATGAAAAGCGGTGAGAAATAAGAGAAACATTACCGTTTACTAACAAATCCGTAAATGCAATTTATTAGTATCACGAACTGGAAAGTGACATTTCACTTTTCCATCCATGCGTGTTAATATCCCACATTATTTTCTACATATCTAATGCGTTCATTCCTCATGTGGCGGCGTAGCATTGGAACGTTTATAGGTACCTGATAGTTACCTAAGGTAAATAGGTACATGTCTGTTAGGTAGCGCCAGATCCTGAAAATCGGCTGAGCATTGAATTTTTGGGCATTAAATAGCGCGAAAGATGGCGAACTTTGTGTAAGGTGTACCTGAGATGCATGTGGTTAAGCGCTTAAAATATACATGGACCTAAGGTACACTATGTACGATTCGAAGCCAAGTTGCTAGTTAGCTTTAAGTATACACGCCACGAAGAAAATAATTCTACTAAGTACACGATTCCCGTAACGTAGTGGGTAAGTTACTTTGAGGGGACTTGTCAGTAAACCAATGATCCGCATGTAATACATAGTATAATGGAAATTTGAATAATTTGAATTAGCTCGGGACTTCCGTTTCTGTACGGATTAGGTACAAGAGGCAAGAGGTAGGTACGTGTACGTACATATGCATAGTGTACGTACACATGATTAGGTATTGTGGGAACATTCAGATTAAGCGATAGTTTTTTTTTTTTTTTTCTCCTACTTCTCGTCTTTTGTTGCCAACCTTCCATAGGTACGATAGGTAATCCCCTCGTTCCATACGCAGGGTACAGTGCCTAGTCTCCGTCTAGAAGACAGGAGGCGAATCCCGACCAACCTAATACTTCTCCCTGCTTGAATATAAACCAAAAACTATCACTTCGTCTTCCGCAATTGTTAATTCATTCCCTTGATCGACCTTCCCTACCTAAGAGATTATCCCGGTGCTGTGCTGCCGTGGGTTCTCGGTTCTCAGTCGTTGTTGATTATTAATCCCAAGCACAGGGCTAACTTAAGTTTAACCTTACACTCAAATAGAAGAGTTGTACGGTAAGACTGGGTTGTGAAACTGTACAACAGCTTCATACAATATCCTGAAAGAGACATTGGTATTATTCGATACTCGAAAGCAAATACCAACTCCAATTCACTATGGCTTCTGCAACGGCCACTGGCGTTCCGCGCCAGAATCCCGCCCTTCGGCGAACTATGACATCTACTACCACGGACACCGATGTCTCGTCGCCGTCCACCGCCATTGGGTCCCCGGTTGACTCTCCTCGACCTTCCGCATCCTCTACTTCGCTCTCCTCCATGTCCTCTCTCGAGACTAATAATAATCACGGCAAGCTCATCGACACGTATGGCAACGAATTCGAGATCCCCGACTATACCATCAAAGATATCCACGACGCTATTCCCAAGCACTGCTTCCAGCGATCTGCCGTCAAGGGCTTTTACTATGTTTTCCGAGATATCGTCCAATTGGCCGTCACCTTCTACCTCTTCCACACCTATGTGACGCCGGAGTATGTCCCATCCACCCCAACTCGTTTTGCTCTGTGGGGATTGTACACCTTCATCCAAGGTCTTTCTGGCACTGGTATCTGGGTGTTGGCACACGAGTGCGGTCACCAGTCCTTCAGCACCTCCAAAGTTTTGAATGACACTGTCGGCTGGGTCCTACATTCTTCTCTGTTGGTTCCGTACTTCAGCTGGAAGATCTCGCACGGCAAGCACCACAAGGCAACGGGCCACATGGAGCGCGACATGGTCTTCGTTCCCAAGACTCGCGAGGAGAAAGCTAGCCGTATGGGTAAGCTCGTTCACGAACTGGCTGAGCTCGGCGAAGAGACCCCCATCGTGACTCTTATCAGCCTTATTGGACAACAGCTTATTGGCTGGCCCAACTATCTCATGACCAATGTGACGGGACACAACTTCCACGAGCGCCAGCGTGAGGGACGTGGAAAAGGCAAGAAGAACGGCTTCTTCAATGGTGTCAATCACTTCAACCCATCTAGCCCCCTGTACGAGGCCAAGGATGCGAAGCTGATCGTCCTGAGTGATATTGGCTTGGCCATCACCGTCTCTGTCCTGGTCTTACTTGGCAATAAGTTCGGCTGGGGAAATATGTTTGTGTGGTATTTCTTGCCGTATCTCTGGGTCAACCACTGGCTAGGTAAGTCCGCGTCCTGCATATACGAGTGCTCCAGTTCGCCAGATTGCTAACAATAAGACAGTTGCTATCACTTTCCTCCAGCATACTGACCCGTCCCTACCCCACTACAAACCCGAATCGTGGAACTACGTTCGTGGAGCCGCTGCGACAATTGATCGCGAGTTTGGGTTCATCGGTCGTCAACTGATGCACGGTATCATCGAAACACACGTCCTTCATCACTATGTTTCCACCATACCCTTTTACAATGCCGACGAGGCGAGCGAAGCTATCCAGAAGGTGATGGGTCGTCACTACCGGTCGGATACCAGAGGTGGTTCGTTGGGATTCATCAAGGCTATGTGGCGTAGCGCTAGGATGTGTCAGTGGGTCGAGCCAAGCGAAGGTGCTGAGGGCGAAGGGAAGGGCGTCCTATTCTTTAGGAACACAAACGGCTTAGGAACAAAGCCGGCAAAGATGAGCCCTCCTTAGAAGGGGATCAGGATAGGTGCAGACGAGTAAGGGAACTCAGTTTGAACATAATAAGAATTGGCACGGCTAGCTCAAAGCTCTGCCCGCCCGCGAGTATCAGACAGTTCCGTGGAAAGGGTTGAGTACTGTCGAGCAGCAGGTTACACACCAAGTGACGAACGACGGCATGCTCGGCTTCGGGGAGGCATTTATCGATGGACGGCATTCGCTACAGCCGGCAGACATGCTGTAAAGCGAGCTCCGCAGTGTTTTGCTGCGATCGAGAAATGGAACAGAAAACAAAAAGGTGCGGTACCTGGACAGGGTAACCTAGGCTATCAAAATCACGACTATGAAATGAAATAGACATAGACTAGAAAACTAGCCATGATGAATAGATTTCTTTGAGCAAGAACAAACTGCGATCGTTTCGACGAGATTTTGAGTAGTAAAACGCCCATCCTTTTCGGAACACTATACGTAGGCTGGATAAGTTGTAGATAGAAATGAGCGGGGTGGTGGTAATAGGTAGAGGTAAATAGGGTTTTCTGGGACCGCTTTGACATGCAGGTGAGTTCACTCCGGACGATCCGCGATCCGATAAGATATTGATGTCAGCCGGGCGTAACAATACGACCTAACCCCCAAAAGATTTGGCGAATCATGGACGACGGAAACCCTCCCCGCATTCTGGACATTGTAACTGCCGGCTTTACCTACATCATACTTCCTGTCCAGACTCGATACTTATTAGGTATATACCAAACAAGGTGGTGGTACTCGTACACCCCACAACAGTCGTGTCATATGCAATCGTCTAATAATAGCATTGTCTTCGACGAGGTACCTGTGCAAAGTTCCTAAGGAAATCATAGAATTGGTAAAACGAATGAATGCAATATATTACCGCGTCGTCTGAGCTAATGTAGACAGTATACTAACCGACAAACCGAACAAGAACAAGAACATTATCTAGCTAGGTACCTAGGTAATTTGTTATGCCAACGTGTAACCCCCATTGTTTGGGTATCAATACTGGAATAATCCGTTCGACAAGAAAGTGACGAAGCTAGCTGACTATTGGGAGTCTTCTATTCCAATCAAGTACACAGAAAAGTGTCTCGGGTTCCTCGTCTCGATGATTTTTTTTACTGTATAGGCTGACCCGTTATCGAGTGTGTAATATGAATCGACCAACTTTGATTAAATACCTGCTTCCTACCTCAACTTCCGCGTACTAGCAGCACCCGAGTTAATGAGTATAGATCTATGCTTGGTCGTTGTTCTCTCGCGCCTCTTTCATCCGGCGCTCCCATCGTTGGCGGCGACGCTTTTGGCTGAGGGTATTCCTTTTCCGAGTACCTGGACCGTTTTCCGTCGTCTTCTGCTTCTTGCTCGCAGGCGACTCGCTAGCCGGGGCGCTAGTCGTAGAATGACAAGCCGTTCCTTTTTCGGTTTCCTCGATACAGGACGAAGAACTGCCCATATCCCTTGTCACGGCTTTTCGCTTCTCCTGGCGGGGTCGCAAGTTTAGAGACGGCGATTTCGGAGGTGAGGAGGCTATTGGCAGCGTAGATGATGATATTTTCGTCATATTTCTGTCGGGCGTCGTATGTCTAGGCTCGCTTATCTCCGTGACGTTGTTGAGCCACTTTGGCGATTGATTCAGCACGTACTTCACAGTCTCTTCCCCCGACCCGTCCGATTCCACGCTCACGCTGCTCGGAGTGGCCTCGTTGATTTCGCTGAAGGATGTGGGATGCTGTGGTGTGGGAGGCTGCGCAGAACAGCTATCACAGTAGTAAATCGGAGAGATCGATCTATACTCCGCGCGCTGGTCTGCCGACATCCATGACAGCACAACTTCTATGTTGCTCTTCGTTAAGGCATTAGGCGGGATCATCCATTCGGGTTTATCTTCCGCGTCGACTTGCTTGCCACTGGAGTGCTCTGACTTAATAGACATGCTCTGAGCTCTCTCTGGTGTTCGCGGTAACGATGTTTCGCGGTGTAGTTGAGCCGGAATGCCAGCATTCGGTTCGCTACTGCTGCTTGTGCTTGGGTGATCATTGTCGGCATCATATTGCTCACTAATAAGTTGCGCCGAGGATGCAGGATTGGTTTCTCGATTTCCCCGGTTTGAATTTGCCGGATCGGCCAACACTTGGGCCGGCAGTGATGAACAGTCGACCATTAGCTGTTGCGCAATGAGGGTAGAAGTTGCTTCGGACGCTGTGGATAGCGGTGACGTATCTTCGATGTGGTTCTTCGTCGGTGAGCTATAGGTACGAATCTTCGCTCGAGTTCTACTGCTTATTGGGCCATGAGAATCAGTTATCTGGGAGTTGATACCTCCACTAGGACTTCCGGTATGCACGTACTGCTCTTTTCTCTCCACACGTTCTGCGCGTTCTATTACCTTGGGCTCGCTCGATATTCTATGTTCCGATGGTGTTTCTTGTTCAGAATCTGCCGACGGGGATGTGCAGTAAGAGTTCTCAACTTGCGGGCCAATGGCTGGATGTTCTGGGCTGTCTGTCGACACTGTGTCTTGGTGGACACTTGAGGTAAGCTGTGGAGGACTGCATTCGTTCTCGGATGGCTTCCGAGTATTTGGGAAATAATCTTTTACCCATTGCTCATGGTCCTCTGAATCTGAGTCGTAGGTACGCAGGTGATATCTGAGCTCAGCGGTTTTCTCTGCCTCGGCAATCGTCGCATCGTCGGGTGGTTCGTAGCCAGGCATATAAGTACCCTTTCCGGGCCCGTCAGATATCCATCCCTTGAATGGACCTATTCCGAGCCAGAGCCTGCCGGGCACGGCGAAATCAATCATAAACCCAGTTTCGTATCTTTCTATCCACGCCTGTGGGTTCCACCACGGCTTCCTCTCGAACTCCATCGGTTGCGTTATGGCGTTTTCCTCTTTACCGCCCTCGTGCTGTCGAACCAATCCCTTATCTACCCTCTTCTGGGATCTATCTACACCAGACACGATGCGCGCGCTTTTCGAATGTCCTTTGCCACCCCGAGATCTCATAGGCAATGGGCTCGGCGATTCTTCTCTTTGAGGCCTAGGTTTTGGTTTGTTGATTGGGGTAAACGATGTTGTCGGCTTGGGATAGGAACGGCTGCGAAGTCTTCGCGTGGGACTTGACGGTGATGACACAGCATTGACGACGCCGGATGAATCTCTACCCGGGCTTCGTTCAAATAGAGTATACTTGTTATCCGAGCTTTCGCACGAGCTTTCTTCGTCACTTAAGGTCGGTTGATACTCGTCATCGGAGTCGCTGAATAGTTGGGAAAGGGGCTTTGGTATGGTGTTGTCTTTTTCTGTAGTTTTGTTAGTAAATTTCTGCTGGTTATTCGTGGAGATAGGAGTGAACCTTTTTTATGCAAGCTGGCATTCACGACCTTGTTTTTGCCTTTGATAGCAGCCTTGGATGTCCCAGAATTCTTTGGAATCGAACGCGGGGTTCTTATTCTCTTTAACCCCGCTGACTTCGTTTGGATTTCATCTTGCTCGGAATCATCAGACTCGCTAATTGCAACGTTGCTGGGGCAAGGCTGGCCAGGGGACCTGGATTTACTTTGCGAAGCTCGTTTTGCCAATATGGGAGATTTTCGCTGAGCCGCTGCGTCGACCGATTCGTCACTTCTTGATACACCATCAGGTCTGTTGTCAGTATTCCTATCTCTAGAATCTTTCCTCTGCTTGCTCTCCTTTGGTCCTTTTATATGAGCTTTATTAACGCGCATAGCGACACGGTCAAGCAGGGATGGCGCAGTCCTATTCAACCTGGTTGAGAGGTCATCGTGTTCCTTGACCTCAGTGGAAATCAATCGCTGCGGGCGTGTACTAGCTGGGGGATTGTCTCCTTCATACACAATGCTATCTCGCTTTCTCTTATTGCTACGCGTTGACGAATCGGTTGATAAAGAGACCACACCTTCATCTTTCTTGTCGACGGTGTTCATAGAACTCGTAGCCAAATTGGGGGAAATCTGCTCGATAGATTGAGAAGGCAAGCGCGTGCATGTTGGTGACTTGCTGCCCGATTGTTGTCCATCTGATTCGGACGAGGAGTCGGGTATTGATATGATCTCAACACCGGCAGGAATCCTAGCTTGCGTACGTTGGGAGGAAAGCTGGCGACGCTGTGACGAGTTTGCACGAGCGGGGACTACCTTGCCCTGGGAGGAACGATCGACTGGAACCTCTGCCAAGTTCGAGAAATTGCGTGCTGGGCTTGATGAGCTGACGCTTGGCCTGTGTGTGGATGAGGAACGAGCCTTCGGCGTGATAGGCGCGCTAGTCTCCTCATCGCTTGATGAGTCAAGCAGGATGACTTGCTTACCGAGGGGGGCAGGTGTAGGAGTGTATTGACGCGAGCGCCGGGGGCTTTTTGGAATATGTGTCTCTCGGGAAGAGCTCACATCTGGTGACGGTTTGATACTAGGATGTGTCGGCGTTGATGGTTGTGAGCGCTTGATATTTTCCGCAGCGGCTATCTTATTCATCCTTCCATCCACCGAAGGCGGAATGCTTTTATATGCTGAAGTAGGCCTGAACTCATCTCTCGGGTTATCACTCGCTTCGCTATCAGAGATTAACTCATAAGGATCCCGTCGGCCTTCGCGAGGGGATTGCTTGGGGTTGGTTACTGCGTTCCCCAGTCCCGTGGTTTTAATCTTAACTTCATTACTAGGCAGTTTGGAAGCGTCAGAATTCTTCGATGCGTGGACCTTCGTGCTAGGCGAACTGGGTGTGCTTGTCGTTGCCGTAAACTTGTGGTCCTTCGTTTCTTGAGAAACGATAGGCTTTGAAGACCGGGATAAGTTCTTGGCAGCTGGGCGTGATCTATATTTTAACTTGCTTAAGTCTTTGATAGCTGGTCCAAGTTTAGGATCAGGCATGTATGGCTGCTTCCCCTTTTGTTCGCTTGTAGGTGGACTTGATTTAGCCAAGGCAGGTAAAGTTGAGGTGCTTCGCTTTAAGTCAGAGGTGTTGGATGACCTTGTTTTAGAATTTGAAGACATGATGGCGAGATGATATCGCATGAAGTGAGCTGAAGGGTGATATTAGCTGAAAGAAGGCTTGCAACGAGGAACGAGTGACTGAGAATGAAGAACGATGCGAGAAGGCAAATATGAGAGGGAGTAAGAGAAGACGATATGATATCTTGCAAGATTTTGGAAAGACGTATGTGAAGAGATGTCAAAAATGTAGTTCAAGGACGAGGGGAACAGGCAACCACAATGAGCATATGGTGCTAATGTTGACGATCTTGAAGTCAAGTGTGCGATGTACCTTACATCTCTCAAAACATAGGTACGTGACGGTGAGCAGGGGAAAGCCTATTCGCGTTATTTGGGTCAATACGGGAACGCCCCAAGAGTGGGAGTGATAGAAGAAAGAGTGGAAGTTGTGATGGATGTTGACAGGCTTGAGCTTAGAGTAATTATAAGCAGAGCAAGCAAGTTTTACCTCAAGCAAGATTCGCCTCTGCCTTCATTCTAATGGTATGATGTTGTTGCTACAGAGCCATTTGGTCTGTAATCTGCACATATAGCATGAATACCGTGAAGGTGGGAGTAAAAGTTCTAGCACATCAGATACATGGAAGCTAGGTGCATTCTCTGTAAGATGCACATCATACAGATATTAATGTGGCTAACGTGCTCTTGCACATGAAGTATGTATTGAGTTGCGGTCAACTGTTAAGGAAAGAGACTAGAATCACAGAAAGAAGTATTAAAATTACAAACCAGCTGAACTGACAATCTCGTACCCAGGCAGCTGCCAGGTAAATATAGTGCTTAAATGATGTGAAAAACTACCAAACAAGGTAATAATTGCACAGTGTGGGAGATAAAAAGACTTACTCAAAAGCAGGGGTTTCAAGTATTACAAGTGGCTTTTGAAGAATCACAAGTTACATCAAGTTTCCAAGTACCAAATTATTAAGACTTATGATACTTCTAATATTATCGTGATTTATATAGTAGATGCAATGTAGTTATGAACGTATTTGATATTTTTGCTCCACAGAAAAGGACAACGCGCATTTGAAAAGTCAAAACGCGCCAAAGTATATTTACCTAGGTAAGTACATAGAAGTGAACATTTCACATTTACATAACTTCGTACACCCAGTTTCTGAAAAAGCAATATCTTAGATATCTTAGCGGCGCACTTAGGTACGTTATGTGGTAGGTACCTATAACGTGGGGTATACATTAAGCATGTATCTCTACTTTCCTTTCTTTTCTTAAATATGATCCGCCGAGCTGGGTCGCAATAACATCACTTAATATAACTAGAGATACGGTAGGTCTTAAGGTGTAAGCACGCAAGTATTAAAGTACCTAACTGATACATTAAGTATCCTTGAGTCTAGTAAGTGCGGGAGTATATCAAATAAAGCAACCTCAAGGATTAATACTTTGGCATCATCAAATCTTCAAAATGCTCTAACTTTGCAAATTAAACCGTTGCTCCTTGGTCATTTATGTATGTCGAAAGAGGACATAAGACGCGTTAAGTAATAATGAGTGTATTTATGTATATTTATGTATCTACCTAGGTGTCTATGGTTATAGAGGTGTTCTCGGTTTGAAGTACTCTTTAAAAGTATCTAGCTCTTCCAGATTCAGCTTGTAAATAACCGTACAGCATATAATCAATAGATTTGGAAACCTCCGAGTCCAGAAACTCAAATATCCATCTGGTAACGGCCCTACCATCTTCTTTAAGGGTTCGCTCATATCTCCGTAATGGAACCTCTTGTTCCTTAGCGCCCGTAGCAGATCTAGGAGCTTCGACCCTGTATATTTGCGCTGTCTGCCTAAGCTCTCCACAAACTCCTTAGGTAGTACCTTGAGGAAATCGCCTCGGCATACTTGAGGGGCACAAGCTTCTAGTTCCATTAAGGCATTTGACGGTGGATCTCGAGGCTCGAGCTCAAAGTGGTCCGAGACATCGCAAAGAAACGCAAGCCGTTCTTTCGCCGACCAGAAGAACGGATGGGACATAACATCCTTAGCCGAAGGCCGGGCCCTAGGGTCGGATCGAAGCATCGTCTCAATTAGAGCTTTGGCCTCGTGCGCGACATCGCCTAGTACATCCAAAGGTTTGAGGCTAAATTGGCCTTTCCGAATGTTAACTTCTCGCATGTACCGGTCGCCGCAATCGAAAGGATGTAGTCCCTTCGTGAGCACATAGAAGAAAACAAGGCCGAGACTAAAGATGTCAATCGCGCGAGTAGCACGCCTATTAGGCATGACATCAGCGCTGATTAGTTGGCTTGAGTCGCTGTGCGTGCTGGTCATAGACATTGTAGAAGACTCGCGCGCGTCGTCGTCGAGGAGTAGCTCAGGGGCTCGCCAACCAGAAGTGCCAGCGGCATGGGCTGTAGTCGCGCCAAAGGATGACTGGCCCCCCTCGAGCTTTTTGCACAAGCCGAAGTCTGATACGAGGAGTCGCGGTTTGCCATCACGTCCCATGGTGACTAAAATATTCTGGGGCTTCAGGTCGCGGTGAACAATACGAAGGTCATGGAGGAATCCTAGGCCGTGCGCGATCTGCAATAGGACTCGGGGCAAATCCATCTCACCGGCACGAGCTAAATCCTGGAACATGGCAGGCTTCTCGATAATATCCGAAAGCGAAGCTTGGCACAACTCTAACGCAATATAGAGAAAACTGTCATTCTTCGACATCGCAAAGTATCGAATCACTAAATGAGCGAGTTAGCATGTACGAACAGACGCAGAGCGAATATAAGACAGTAATGGTAGTGACAACTCATACCATTGGGATGATGATCGCTTTCAAGCAAAAGCTGTGTCTCCTGCGTTGCAATATCCCAGAATTGGGTAAGCATACGCTTGACGGCGACGTCCCGTCCATGGAATTTTCCCGCGAAGACTATGGTACCGTTACTACCCATGCCGAGCTGCTCATCTTGATTGACCTCAATACCACCGATCTTAACAATAGGACCGCTCACATCCTCTGGGTCATTATTCATGGTTGTGATATTCGGTTCGAGCTTAGATGGCATCCCAACGTTCTGAAGGCCAGGGATCCCCTCTCCCACATCAGATATGCCATTTTCTCCTGCACTTTCAGTGGCGTCACGTTGCTTCTTTGCTCCCTTGCGATGTTTAACACCTCCTCTCCGGCCACGGTGGGCCTTTTTCTTCTTCTCGGGAGACTCGCCCTCAGTTTGCTGCTGTTCGCGGCTTTCATCTACGGGTGGCGGCTCAAGCTCAACCGCAGACACGGTAACAGGTGCGGCCTTTTCGACATCTGCGGGTTCGGATACTAATGGTTCCTGCTGCTTCTCGTCTGCCTCTACAACTGGCGCTTGGACGACTTCATCGGCTGGTTCCTGCGGCGGATTGACGACAGCATCTGTCGAACGCACATATGTCATAGTATCAAGATACTGCTTTGGCCTGATGCGGCGCTTAGACCATCTGACCAGGTCCTTGTAATAACGGAATAGAAGATAGATAAGTACAGGAAATAGAATTGGATTCATGAAGAAGTCGACTGTCTTATCAGCGGCATATTGAGGAAGAGCGACGATGCTATCGACAATGCCTGGGGGATCGGTCGCAATATCAGGGAATGGGGTTGGCACAACGGATTCATTATCGTCATTGTCGGATTCTGGTGTGAAAGGAGAGGAAGGTAAGCTTGGAGGTATGGACGACGGCCATTGTGCTACTGTCCTTGCATTCCCCAGAATGTGAGTACCGACTAATACCTTGTTCGCCCAACTAGTATCAAGGCTATCCCAAGGGTTTTCGGCGTCCCGGCGGTTTCTACGGCTGAGCTGCGCTGCGGGGGCATCGACAATTAAGGGATATGACCAGCCAGACATGGCGTACCAGCTACCAGATGCCGTCTGGTTGAGAAATACGCTATGACTTCGGGCACGGGCGGAGTCTTCGTCCCGAGGTGGCGGAACGGGCTGGGGGAGCAGGACAAGCTCGGGGTTGCTACCAGGAGGGGCATCCTCAGGCCGAGCGATGTCGAAGACACGTGCGACAGGGACGGAGAACTGGAGTGCGAAGGAAGTAATTCCGGTAGGGTAGGCTAGCGCATACACTTTACCATCGTGCTGGCTAGTAAAGTAGCGGTTGTCCTGCGTAACACGATACTGCTGATGGAGATCATTGTCGAAATTGTTTGGACCCCATTCAGCATACTTAAGTGTGGCGAGCTCTCTACCGTCATCAGACCGGTGTATGTTAACAATGTACTCTGTCCTACTGAGAGTGATAGTACCACTGTCACTACATTCCCTACTATCCGAATCGACGAAACGCCCGTTCGGGGGGAAGCAAGTGGCACTTTGGTCCACTTGTGAACCTCCTTGACCAAACCATTTAAGAACGCGACCGGTCGCCGCATCCAAAGTGATCATGGTCGTTTTCTTATGACCCGTGTAGACAACAGGTGGGTTCTGAACAGCATATGAGCCAAACTCTTCAACTAGCTGTTTCATGGTTAGACCCGTGCTCATAAGGCCGTTACCATATCCCGCCGGTGTCCATACGTAGAGTGGACCGTTACGAGTAGGCTCAACAGCCCAAATATAGTCATCCAGGGGATGATGATCATGGCCATCTCGCCCATCAGCTATGGAGCTATTTGGGCGGCGGTGAATGGTCTCGACAATAGGCTGCTCAACTTGGAGGTGCCAGCGCTCGTCGCCGGACTCACGGTTGACAGCATAAAGATGCCCATCGACGGTCGCCAGAAGAATGTAGTCTTCCACTTCCCACTTCTCCAGACTCCGCGCAGTCTGCGGCGAGGAAAGCCCAGCACCGGCAAGCAGGCTGGGCAGATATCTTGGAGAATTTGGTGCTCGAACGGACGGAGCCGGAGCCAAAGTTGCGAGGGCGCTCGCATCGTTAGGAAAAGGTACGTTTTGGAGTCGTTGCTTCTTGGTAGTCACGCTGTTCCTGCGGCTAACGGCTGGGGTCTCGTGATGGTCGCGTGCCTTAGAAGGCGTAGCAGTAGCGAGATCACCTACGACGCGCTCAGCATCGAAGGAGTCGTGCCGGGGAATAGGGACGTCTCGGGCGTGAACATCATGCTTGTCCACAACTATGCTGTTATCTTTGCTATAATCGCTGAGGAGGTTGGCGACGGAGGCTGGCTCCGGGGGGGATTGCTGTCGGGATTGCTGCTGCTGAGCATCGACAAGTTGGAGCCATGGTAGAAGGAAGACGGCCAAGGCAAGAAGAACCTTGTGCTGTTGAACGACGAGCCGTCCCTCACCAGGAGGCCGTCGCAACATGTTGAAGACGTCAATGTGGAATGTAGGTAGCGGTGGCCGGAAAGAAGTTTAAGAATGGGTCCGAATGGGATGTTGGATTACATTAAGGACGGATATGAGTCGACTAGCTGCCGTCCAAACGAGAGCAGAGATAAGTAGTGAGACGGCGGACCCGTGAAGGTTCGACGTCGGATCGCGAGTTAGATGGATGGTGTTCACTACCAAGAATCAACGGACACAACCGTGAACGACACGATCTCGAAGGTTTGTAGAAGCTCAAGCCGCAGTAACCGACTAAAAGCGGAGGTCAATTAGATGGATTCGAAAGACGCGAATTTTAATTTAACGGAGCGGTCGGAAACCAAAGTCAAGTCCGTCCCAGTTCAATTAACAACGGCTTCCAGATGACTTACAATTATAGTTCCACTGGCTACTAGAGGTAGTCACTACTAGTGTATCGAAATAGTTTGATAATAGCGTTGATGCTAGTAATAACGATATCTCGTCTTCTTCTTTATTCTTCAACCCCGCTGGGAGTTGATGATGAGTGGCGTGGAAAAATAAGAGACGCAAATGGGAAGTAGAAAAAAAAAAGAGACACAGAGGAAGATGCAGCCAAATTAACAAAAGCAGGGAATCTTATTGGATTTGATAATTTAAGGTATTATTGGAAATATATCATCATGTTGGTTCAAGTTGAGAGATCTACAAGTCCGAAGGATTTTTAGGTATTTTTCTTTTCGTGATGCACATGTGGTGAGACGAGACGAGCCCTGGGCATAAGCGGTTAGACTCCCTTAAGTTCGTACGTTGCAGGTGTCATTTCGCAGCGGTGCCTCATGAAACAGGCTGACAAGGGAGGCAGGGAGGCAGGGAGGCAGGGAGGCCAGCCCTTTCTCTTTTTCGCTCTCCTTTCAAGTTTAGAAGATTCGACAGGATCGACTTCGTTGGAGAAACCGGAACGCTACGGGACTAGAATTAGGTACGGATAAAATGGCTGATTGGGTAAAATGACGGTGACTCGCTAAGGTACCTAGGTACATGTACAATTAATTGCATTGACATTATGCGGTACATGACGTTACCGTTACCTGCCCGGTATGCATATAAATACGTACATGTACATTCATGTACCTATATTAAATCGTCTAATGTACCGTACGTGTACGCGTCTCCCTGGCTATTCTAATCAGGGGCGAGCGGGGATTTTGGAGGGGGAAACATGTAATTCAATTGGCGGAAAGCTGATACATTTGATGGTGATCTCACCGCACTGATTATGTGAATGTACACTCGTAACGTTGTAACCTTACTTGAGTACTTCATGTAGGTACCCTTTTTATCAGACCAAAAACGCTCTCAGCTGTCAAATCTTTTATCATACCTTAATGAGATCTTCATGTCGCTACACGAGAACGTTCTAAACTCAGGTCACGGAGTTAACGAAGGTTTTTTTTTTTTGGCCTATTTTATGTATCTCTTAAGACCTTGAAATTGAAAGCATACTCCAATATTAGAGACGTAGGCTGTTCGTCCGGTGTGCGGGCCCTTTCTCTGAACTATCTATTGAGTGAGCAGAAGGTTCCCGTGATCTCGTTTTCGAGTCGCCTTGTTCGACTTCTACAACTACCGTCGTTACGGTATCCATCTGAATTCCCGTCTCCGTCGCTCTTGTAATACCCCGAAGTGATTCCTGGCTTCCGCTACCTATGCCACCAACCCAGCGGTTGTTGCCATTAGGACGGCCATCTCTTCCATCCCATCCTACCAGCTCCCCGATTCGGCTTAATCCCCACACTGCTTTCCTACGTCCCTTACGTTGCCGGCCACCTCCGTCATTGCCGGAGTGAGCTCCACCTTGCACCCATATCATGTTTCCGTATCGCCTCCAATGCGGTGTCCTCATGAAAGTGAACGTCTTTAAGCCAGTGTCCTCTGAGTCCAGAGGTGCGTCGAAGATAATGGAATGTCGTGTAGTTGAAAACAGCAAGACATCCAACCATCCGTTGGAGGCTATCATGGCGCCTGCCAGACAGAAATAAGCTATGCTCACATTCCTTCCAGACATGGTGAACACACGGCCCAAAGCTAACGGCGCCGTACATAAAATATAGATAATCGGGTAGATAAGGAAGGTGGGATGATGTCCCGATGGATTCGTGTGAGAGCTCGTGTTATTCGTACCCGATCGTGTCGACGCTGATAGACGACTATGCGAAAGGGGTTGAGAAAAGGCATTTTTCCGGTGAAGGAAAAGGAAGATAAGCGTATACAGGATACTCGTCATGAGAAACGAGAGGAAGATCCATATATAATGGAGCCATAGACGAAGCGGTTCGTACTTGGCATTTATCCAGCACCTTTAACTAACGTCAGCCATTCGCGATCTCAACTGCCATACATGTAAGGCATATAACCAGATCGGCCGTGCGGTGGTAATAGATATTACTCATGTTTTCACTTACCAAGCAGCTGCGCGAACATAAAATCCACCAACTCCTCTCCCATTATTGGTAGAGGCCACTCCAACGATGGCCATCACATAGATAAACACCCACAAGCCGAAGATGGCAAGATACAACGCCCACTGCGGTGGCTTATATCCCCTTACGACTGTTAGGTAGGTATGAATGGCAATGGCGCATATGAAGCAGCTGGCAGACAGATCTCCCGTTGATACAAACCAGCCCTGCACCCAGCAAGTCGGAATTCCCACAGTTATCTCGTTATTCTGCACCCACGGAATATTCAACATGAACGCCGTTGCCTGGTGCATATCGGCGAAGAACAAGTTATATACAAGGATGAGAAATTGGTTTGGCGGGCCTCGTCTCGCTTTCTGCCGGCGTCGTTGTTCTACATTCTCCACCTCCGGAATAGCTTTCTTGGACGTGCCATAATTCCTCTGCGCCAGGCCCAACGACAGGTCATTTGCTGCGGTTTGGTGATTGTCGTCTATCCTGTTCGGAGTTCGCAGGTGCCAGGTGACCAATTTATACGTCAGGAATAGAACTAGCGTGGCTGTCGACACGAACGAAACCATGCCACAGACGGCGACGGCGATGAGTCCATTCCGGTGGCCGGTAGGTAGAGGCGACAGAGTATCGCTGGTTGGAGCCAGTGGACCGTACTCTTCGCTATAAGCCATGCCCATCTATCAGCCCCTTCGTGCGTAAGCTAACGAGATGTTATGCAGCTGAGAAACAGCCACTCGCTTGGATAACGCTCGGCCTAAGTTCTATTTTCCGAATGGCATAAACTCAGAAGAGATGGGAGACAGTAAAGGGATATACTACTCCCGGCCGATGCGAAGTACGGGTCTTTTGCCGAGGTTGCGATAGCGCGTTGGAACGTTTGGGGGGGGGGGGGGGGGGGGTTCTCTTCTAAGGACAGGCTTGTAACAACTACTAGCTGCCCTCTTATGAATAATACTATTGAAAACGTCATAGGCCGTGAGGCCCATAATCAATCGGTTCCCATGAATAGCCGTATATTCGAAGAGAAAGGCCGTTTTTTCTTCCCTTCCATATCCTTCACATTTTCCTTCGATGATCTAGGTCTACTAATTCTTGTTAGCGTAGTCGTAGATGGAGCACTCATCATGCTATAGCTTAGTATATATGAAAGCCCGGGTTAGTGGTATAACTAATTCGATCCTAGCGATTAGGCTAACAAAAGAAGTTTTATGACAAGTGGAACATCTCTGAGGGGCTACCGACTCTCATAATATTCTCCTGGAGGCTAGTATTTGCATCCCTATGCCAATTTCCACGTGGATAGCACAAGTTTCGGCGAGGTATCACGGCCTTAATTGCGCCGAACAGGTTGAGTAGCAGATCGGCGGCGCCTCACTATCTTTCCCGGTTCCAACAGCGGTTAGGGAATTTGTTACTTTGACCTCTTTTCACCATACGTTGTCCTGATACCCTGAATGCTAGCATATGACATCAAGATTCTAGACATCCTCGTTTGCAGCTTGCTTGGACTCACTTGCCGTCCTTTTGACAGTCGCCTGAACCGAAAATCGGTAACATTATCATACCCCATTCTCATGGTAAATGAACATCCTCCTCGTTCTTCCCTTCTTTCCCTATCATGAGTATACTTTCTGCTGCGAACTGTCTGTTTTGTATCCCAGTGACCGTTGAACGGAGGTCCTAAAACTTTGCTCGCATGACTAGTTCTGCCAGTGCAAAAGTACATAGTAGGCCTGTTAGGCTGTTCTACGATCTGATCTTAATTAATGTGGATAAGATCGAGCAAAAGGCGAGGGTTTCTTGCTGCTTACCTTGGTAAGCAACCGCTTATCCCGTGATTTGCCAGAACTATCAGATTTACTTGTATGGGGTATTCTTTTAGGATCCCTGTTCAGCGGTTTATAGACTAGGGGATATGATATGCAGGTGCCTTGTTAAACTAGAAGATCTAGGCATGGTGGTCAGTTCGCCAAGTACGCTGTTGGTCTTGGCTGCATTTCAGCTCGTGTGTCGCCCCTGAGCCCTCGACCACTGTACGACCTTGATAAATCCCACTCCCGCCACAAATGGAGTAATACCTGGCTTATTCCATTCGCCTTACGGCTCGCTCAGTTGAAAGTCGAGAAGAGATCTATGGCGTGTAAGCTTATCCAGTATTCTAGTACAGATCTAACTATGAAATAGGGTCTGATTTCAACACAAGCGTACTTATCGTGAGTAGGTTAGATATTTCATTTTGAGGTTCAAATCAGCTATGCTTACATTGGGTATGAAGATGAGAGTAGGTAGTGTTGGAACTGAACCTAAGAATGATAGCTGCATGGGTGCGGCTCATTATCATTACATGCGTCTATTAATATATTCTCACGTCAAGTTAACCATAAACCTTATGAAACACCCCAAAATGGTAAAGGAGCATGACGGCGCTTATTATTACGACCCCGGCGGAATGATTCCGCCACTTGTAAAGAAAATAACTAACCGTACTTTTAAACAATGGCATTGGTATCAGCGCTTTTCTGCTATATCATTTTGTAGTTAATCATGGAAACCCTATCACCTGTCGCGCTTCCCCATGTTCTCCCCTTCCCAGCTCCCCCAATGTGTGATGATTTATCCATAACCGTTAAAATAGTTAGCTGTCATCTCTTACGTCTGCGTTGACGATCTTCCTGGCGGTATCCCGGCCGATTTATCTCCGATAACGAAAGAAAAGCGGGAGAAAAATTGAAGGACAGAATGGGTTCGGAATTCAATTACACCATTGACTGGAGATCAGAGAAAATCGCGATGGAAATGCGAAACTATCAGCGCCGAAGATGAGGTCGTAGTTATACTTCTGGAACATTTTACGGAAAGATGGCTTCGAAGAAACATAGCAGATAATAGGGTATAAGGGATAAGCGCAAGAGAATTTGCCCCGATACCAAAAAGGCCTGATACCTGACGGCGCTTAGACGCTGTCCGTATGGGAAGAGGGGGGAGAGGAAGGGGGAGAGGAGCGACGAAGATAGAGATATTGGCTATAACGCTAAAGACTTTCTCGAGGAACTCTTAACCTTGGTTTCCGAACGTGCTTTCGGAATATGTGATCATTTGCTACTTAACACAAGATGACGGACCAGATATCGTTCGCGACATTATAAGTGGGCGTGGATAAGCGACTGGCTTCAATCCTTTTGGCCGGATGTCTTAGCAACAATACTAGGTACCTAAAGCTTGGTGCGTCTTTAACATGAACACTAGCAAAGAAACGGGCCAGGCAAGAGCTGCATGAACCGGCGAGAGTGAGGGCATCGTTTTAATATTCTGCCAGGGCTTATATGGTCATCGCTATGTTTTTATCTTTAGCTGTAATGCTATATCTTCGTAACAACGGGGTGCCACTGCAAGTGTATCATGTATCACATATTGGTTCTGTCCAGGATAGGTATGCCCGCGGAGCGCTTAAATAGGATGGCCCGTCGTTAAAGCATAGGTAGTTGAGTTGACTTACCTATGAATTTACATTAATTACCTTCCTAAGTATTGTACCTAATGTACCTCGTCTCATTGTGTTAGCGCTATTTCAATGTTCAATGCTGGGACAAATGATAATTGACATAACTAAAGCTTCAATTTTCTTACAAGTTAAACAGCTTGGTTCTACGTAATAGGTAATGATGTTTCGGGATAGAACTTGTTACCTAGGTGTTGCTTCCGTCTGCGCAAGACAGGTAACTTAACACAAAGGCTGGTCTTACGATTGGCTAAATCTAATCGCGCCATATCCCACATCCTGTTTGAAGCTAGCGTCGCCGCTGGGTAAGGTCAATTTTGCCGATTAGTGGGGATGGATTGTGAAGTACTAGGTACCTGCGGCTAACTGATACTTAGCTGTCATTGCAACCATTATTGAATTCTTTATATGAGTATCAAACGATAAGGATTACCAAAAGGTCAAAAGTATGAAGGCTCTGTTTAAAATAATGCCTAAGAATAAGTTGCTACGAGACTATTAGAACGTCCTTTTAGGTTTGCATATTGGCTAAGGCAACTAAAATTCTCAAATGCGAGTTGAACGCGCCAAGTACTTTTATATACATAAATTAGCTTAGTTAATAAGTATGTATTTAACGTATAGGTATGCGACTAGAAAAGCTGCAACGCTCTATTGGTTCCATAATTGGTCTAGTGACCTTTTCTCACAGGCGGACCGACAACGACAAGTCTTTGTGCTGTTTCTATATAATTACCTTACCTCTAGGTAGCTTTCATTAATAGCTACAACTATATGCGTACGATTAATACGGCCCTCCAAGCTAATTTTGCTCAGCGAGATTTTAAATCTATATCTTTTAGTTATCTATATCTACCTAGGTACCTATGCTCGACGTTTAAGCGAAGGTCTACTTCTTCGAGACTACATGCGCGCATCGCAATAAGCGTCGTCTCCAGCTACATCCCTTCAACATTCTTCCCTCGTAACTACCGGCTTACCAACATAAAAGCATTCGGCCAGTTCAAACAGCGCCCTCTCTTCTGCTCCTGCCTACCTCGCATAGTCTCATAGGATCAATAGTACCACCACTACCAGCCACAGCTACCATCGCGCCTTCAGCCGCCGGTTGTGGTCTACAAGTGGAAAATCAAGTCCGTATACCTGCATTACTACCTACATACCCAGGTAGATTACCCTCCACTTAAGCTGTTGTTTATACGTTCCTAGGGCTTGTGCTTCCGATTCGCCACTTGCCATTCGTTTAGAATTACCCAGTATCAGTTATCGTGAACCGCCGCTTACCTCTCTTGTCGACCATTCCATATCGTTATGTTCTAACCTCTCCCGAGTCGATCTTACGCACTTACGCCATCTCGCTTGCATCAAACCTCCTCTATCCGTTGCCTATCTACATTCTAGACTAAACCTGTCCCATTCTGTCGCCAGTTCTCTATCATAAAAGTTTCCTTATATCACATCGTACTTCGAAACCTAGTTGGAACTAATATTCAGCATCATGGCAACTCCTTGTAAGTTCCGTGCTCACGTAGATTTGGCCAGCATGCAGTTATATAACTCCTGCTGTGCCGAACCCCACAAAGGCGCGGCTACTAACAGAGGTAGTAACCGCGGAGGAAGAGACGCGTTACACAGAAATCATCGATGGCATCCTAGCCACCGCGGACCTCGAAACCGTCACGCGCAAGAAGATTCGCATGGGGCTCGAAGCTGCACTAGGCGGAAAGGATCTGAGCGATCAGAAGGTACGTAGCAAGCTCCTGGATCTTGTTCCCGCGACTGGACACCTCCATTCCATCCTCATCTTCTAATAAGATTGGATTGTTGGATTTTTATGTTTAGGGTTGCATAATGCGAGACTCGTATTTTGCTAACTTATCATTCGGATAGAATGCTATTAAGGCGCTTATAGAAGAGCGCTTTGACGCTGTTTCTTTCGCTGTTCCACCACCATCCTCCGCGGTTCCCCAACCCGACTCGACTTCTCCACGCCCTTCACCCCCAGAACAAGTCAACGGCAACAATGGAAACAGCCCAGACGCAGAGGATACGAACAGGGATGAGATCGAGGTGTCGATGCAACCACCCAAAAAGAAACAGCGGAAAGAGAAGAGCGAAGATACAGAAGATGCGGACGCCAAATTAGCAGCAATGCTTCAGGCGCAGGAGAACCAGCGCACTCGCGCAACGCGCGGGGGTGGGAAGCCCAAGGCTCCCATAAAGAAGAAGGCCGCCCCTCGAAAGAAGAGCGAAAAGAAAGTTGGACCCGACGATGATAGTGACGTGGCGGGGAGTGAAGAGTCGAGTAGTCGGCCACGAAAAGCCGGCGGAGGTTTTCAGAAACCCTTTAACCTCAGTTACCCGCTCGCGGAGCTCTGCGGGGAATCGCAGGTAAGTGCTACTTTAATCCGGCGTTGAATAAATGCCGGGTCTCTGTAGTACTCGTCAGTCTTCTAATCATCAGTATAGTTGTCTCGACCACAAGTTGTCAAGAAGTTATGGCAGCACATCAAAGGCAACCAGCTGCAAGACCCAAATGACAAGCGGCAGATACGATGTGACGAAATGATGCAAGCCGTTTTCAAGCAAGCCAGAGTGGACATGTTTCAGATGAACAAGCTGGTTGGGAACCATCTCTACCCCGTGGATGAGGAGTGAAAGGGAATAATTGGCTACATGTACCTCCCTAGGTAGTTGGTGAGCTGTGGCCGCGGGCATTCCCTTGAGTCGATCCTTAAAAGAGTTAGCTACCTGGGCTTATATGAGTAGCCGGCCAAGTGTGTGGCTGGCTATGTGTTCTTAAGATGGACGTAACATATTTTATAGTCGTTTTCCTTCACCCGCTACTTCCTCCAACGCAGTCGTAGGCTGATTCGGTTGGGTTATTATTATTCGGCGTTAAGGGGAACGAGATTGATGCGTCGGCAAAGCGACGTAGCCACTGGGTTATTTACTTCAAGTGGGTTTCCGTGATTAAGGTAGGTACCTCTTTAGGTACGCTCTGAGGTACCATCTCAGACTAGCTAAACCAGCACAATGGATTTCGAAAGCGCCGTTTTAAGTAGATTGGGTGATAGGAACATGCATCACTAACTTTACCTCGTTTTAACATTTCACATATCGAGTCTACTTGAAATATGATAAATGGTGGTTGTATGACATCGACACGTAGGCACCTTATCGGGGATAAGGTGCCTTGTTGCCGATACTGGAGGGAGGAACAGTGTACCCACTATTACTGTATAAAAGGACATCACACTGCTAGCTAGCCTCAGATAGATTCTTCCCTCCTTAGACATTATCAATACACCAGTCTCACCCCCATTGTTATTTGATTTACTTGTTTATTGATTTATACTAAACGTACGTACCTACCAACAATAAATAAGGTACCTTATTAAATTTTACGAGAAAATACGAGCTGATATGCTTTAACGCCAGGTACCTCATATATATCAACATACATGTACCTTGTATTATCTCGTCATTTGTGGTTCGTGCAGCTATCTCTTAGAGACCCAAACTAGGGTCCGGGACTAGCATGCATGTTAAACCATGCAATGTGATCTCGCTACCAAGCCACTGTCCCCCTGTATGTATCTTTTTAAAACGTAGCGTGTTTTTACGTGTGTTTAAACGCGTTTATACTTACTATGTAAAGCCTCGTATGAAATAGGTGGAGATGTGTTTAAACGCAGAAATCTAATACGTCGGAGCTAACAAGCTAGTAATAGCCTGCATAGCGCTAGTCCTGGACCCTAGTTTGGGTCTCTAAGAGATAACTCTCCAGCCATAGCTGTTTAATCACAACACCAGCCACAATATGTACCGAACGGCCGCCTGGCCTGTGCTGTTGGGCTGGCTAAGGAGGTGGCTTTCGAAGCGAGGTGTACGCTACATGTACGTATTTTCGAAAAGCCCGTGGAAGTGGGGGAGAAAATAAACCAGATATCGGCAAAAAGAACGTCGGAATGTCTGATACATCGCTATACTAAAATCCCGGTCTGGAGGAACACCGAACTCTTTTTCTAAGTTCGGGATCTATAACGCGGCTCACATAGACGGGCACATGACACATCCAGTCATCCCTATAAGGGGCCGTAGCTTACTTGAGCTCTAGAATGAGTAAGCTGTCCTCATATTCCTCAGAATACCTCACGACCTCCCTGATATTCAGTCCGGCCTCCTCGAAAAGGCTTGTCCATTCTGCCAGGGTGCGTTCCTGTGCACCGAAGATGGTCATCATTTCCATATCATGCTGCGTAGCCCTCCACGGAGCCCCGTTTTCGGACAGAACAGTCTCATCAATAAGAATCACTGACTGCTCCGTCATGCCCGCCTTAACGTTGCCCAAAATCTCGACACACTTGGCATCTGGCCAGTCATGCAGGACATTCCGCAAGTAATAGGCCCGTGCTCCTACATTGAGTATAATGTGTTACCTGTAGCTTCATGGAATCTTAAACAATGAGAGTAGTACCTTTAATGGGTTCCGGTGTGAAAAAGTCGTAAGGCTGTGTCTCGATTCTCTCAGACCCAGACAGAGGTTTCGATTTGACTTGCTCTATGACAGTCGGCAGGTCTTGAAGAATAACGCGTCCGGTGAGGTTAGGATATCGCTTCCTGAACTCAACGCACTGCGCGCCCATAGACCCGCCAACATCAATGAACAAGGGAGTTTCGCCGGTGGCGCCCTGCGCAAACTTCGTCGCGAAGTCTAGGACGTCGAAGAAAGCTGGCCGCCCCTCCCTTTGGATGTTCATGTACGGGAGGAAGAGCTCCATCGCCCAAGGGGTTTGGCCAGTCCATGCAAAAGGGTGTAGGTCGGTGTTCTGACCGATATTCCAGGAATTCGGCGAAACCCCTGTAGGATCGCCGTAACCATGCTGCTTGAGAAAGTCAGGCAGCATTATTGATGCCGGCGCAATGACTCGTTGGCTTCAAAGTGTTAGAAAGTCTGCTAGTTTTCATATGAAGCAAGATAATACTCACAAAAACCGAATTGTACTACCATAATCGTGAATGCCCAGGACCTGAGATACGTTATTGGCTTTGTAACCATCATCCTCAAGCTGAGCAATCATGCTGAGAGACTGATAATATCTCAGCAGCCTCTCTCCTCATTGTCAGTCACTCTTAAGCAGATGGGTCTAGAAGCACCCACTCAATAGTTTGGAGTTTACGCCAGTCTTTTCCGCCAGTTCAACGTTGGTGAATGTCCTCTCAGGTTCGGTTGTCAGAGCCTTAAAGACACCTGACTCGACACCGATGCAGACAAGTGGAAGTTGAAAGTGCTAAACAAAGGTTAGACATAACTGAGATGGATTACTACCTGTTATTGGACACAATGGAGACCATACCATGTAGCCAAACCTACGCAGGGTGTCACCAGGCTCTTCAAAAGAGATGCCAAGCTTGCGTCCACCCTCAGCTAGGCGACAACGAACTTTTTCATCCTTAACCTGGCTGGCTGCCCCAGGAGTCTGTAGGATCAGCTCGATTTGGTCTGCTAGCGCTTCATATTGGGCAGTAGTCAACGACATTATGATAGTAAGTGAGTAGCAGATGAATCAAAGTTGCTTAGACGAGATACAGTATATTCAAATCAGAATCGTGTAATCAAGGCAAAATGAAAAGTCTAAGAAATATTTGGATTAAGTGCGGGAAGACTAAAGGTATTAATAGTCCCACAGTTATGACCAACTACTGAAATAAGTACATATTCATGGGTCCCAAAAAGGGGGGAGGGGGGAAACCGGATGTTGTTTGATGGGTAGCAAATGATCGTAGGCCTACTAGTATCCTCGGAGTCGATGGAAATTCATGTTATGAGCCACCTTGTCGTCTATTCGCCGAAATATTGGTGCCCAGATTGAAGCCCAGGGATAACGGACCAACAGTTACATTAGCCGGCACCATTATGAAGGTAGCATGAGGCTATGTGCACTGCAGCACGTCGTAAACGACCCAAAGGTGGTGACCTGATATGATGCCAGTCACCAACAGCAGATCGTACTCTAATGACACCCCCATCAAGGCACCCCACTAAAGGTACAGCATATATACCAACAGCATGATAGCTTTAAGTATAGCCAACCTTACATGTCACAAAATTTGTTTGCTGCAGTAATTCACTACAGTACCTGTCTTTAGGTAGGTTGGAAGTGTTTGAAGTCTCGACGAGACAAGATAAAGATGAGCCCTCAGAGGCAAAGCACATAAAGCTTTAGGGGGAACATCATCAGTGCCTCCTTAGGTGTTTCGCTAGCTGGGTGTATATTAAATGCTTAATATACATTTGATAACATTTATTCGAGCTGTAATCGAAGCACTACAAGACATTCTAACTACTGTATTTAACTTAAAATCTATTTGCATCGGTTTAAAGTGGGCAAAAATCACGGGGCTCCTCGTGAGTTTCTTTATGTTACGAGTTTAGAACTATTCAAAAGCAACCGCTTATAGTAGCGAACCGTTTGAGAAGATGAGTTCAAAACAGCCTACATGGAGCTGCATCCTGGATGTGCTCAAAGCAAGAGCAGAGTCTTTTCCCACGAAACACGTCATGAATCACTCCCTTGGATCGACCTCATCAACTCCACTGAAGATGTCATATCGTATACTGTATGATAAGGCCAAGAGAAACAGCGTACTGATTTCCGCCATGAGTAACTTCAAGCCCGGCGATTCTGTACTTCTCCATTTACATGACCATTGGGACACCATTTTGTGGTTCTTGACTATCCTCTTTGCGCATGGTATTCCAGTCCTATCCTCACCCCTAAGTAATGTGGATGAACATAGGAACAAACATCTCCAAGGGCTATCACAGTTGCTCGAACGACCCATCTGCATTACTAAGGCCAGTTTTCTACATTTGTTTGATGGCGCCAACACTGCCTTGCAACTCCATAGTCAGCTCTTACCATTCGTTTGAATCGTATAAAAGGCACGTTGACAACGTAGCCGAAACTTGGAAAGAGTTCCCAGCTGCCCTAATGTTGACATCAGGCAGCACAGGAAACGCCAAGGCCGTACCCCTGGGCCATAGACAAATTCTCGCCTCGATATCCGGGAAGACATCGATACGTGCCTCAGAACGTGACGCCTGTTTGAACTGGATTGGACTCGGGCCCCGGCCACGTCGCGGGACTCCTTCAAACAGACCTCCAGGCTCTTTGACTAGGAGTCCACCAAGGCGCATGTTCATGCCGCCGATATTGTTGGAAAACCCCCCCTTGTTTCCGGAGCTTCTACATCGGCATCGAATATCACGGACATTCGCACCGAATTTCCTGCTGGTTGCGACATGCACCACCAATAACCCACCGCCGGCTACATGTGACCCATCTGATCTGAGCTATCTTGTCACCGGTGGCGAGGCTAACGATGTTCAAACATATCTGGCGGTCCCAACGCTGCTTCAGCGCTACGGCGCAAGTCCTATTGCCACCGCACCCCGATTCGGCATGACTGAGACATGCGCAGGTGCGATATATAATATTAACTGTCCCGACTATGATATTACCAGTGGACGTTCCATAGCATCTTCAGGTCACTGTATGCCAGGAATCGAAATGCACATTACCGTTGGACAAATTGGCAATATCGCCAACCCTGAGTCTGGCAGTCTTGAGGTGAGTCTTTACCAGCAATGGAAGATATACAAATACACTCCCGTATCTAAATATTTAGTTACGGCATATGTACCCCTATTTACCAAGCAATTCCCTCGTATCTGAAAAGGAAGGCATATGTCAATCCTATTGACGAGACGGATACGCCTTTCCATGATGGATGGATGACACGAGCAAATCCCTTTCAATGGATGATTAAGCATCTTGAATAGCTAGAGCACTTCAACACACATATGGCCATCTGGCGTCAAACCAATCTGTCGTGGCTCACAGTAGATCCTGAAAATGAACAGGTCATCAACCTTTCCGACCCTGAACGGCCTTCTTTGTATGTTGCTATTAGGTAGCGGTGCATCGGTGAGCACTGCGTAAAGCCTAGGTAGGTAGTAGTACCCCGATGTGAGAGGATGGTACATGACCCCTTTCTGCCACAGCTAGTAAAAGGTATAATATATTCGCCTGGTCCATATGTAACACTTTACTGATTATCGAAGCTTAAGTAACAGGAGCAAAGTTCTACTTTATGCGGGGGGTTCGCACTACAATCAGCCGCATAAGTAAAGCAGTTGTTTGAAAATGTCAAGGCGGCTATGGCGCCTGATTCAATCCTACTCCTTGATGAGATAGTCCTGTTAAAAGCCAAAGTAATATTCATTGCGGCCTTTATGGACTTAAACAGGTATGTATGCTAAGGGCCTTTGCCAACATGGAAAGAATCGAACAAGAGTGTCTAACCGTTTTTCTTGGGTGCATCGCCGAGGAAGAAATGTTTCGTTGAATGCATCTTTAAGGAAAGATGGGTACCTGGAATTCCCCACTTACTTACCTCCTATGCAACTTTTGCGAAAATACGTACCTACCTAAGGTACGTAAGGTACTTATGTACGATAAGGCGCATCTCGCTTCTAAAGCCATCTTTAGCCACTGCGTAACAATTTTCTAATGAGTCAGTAATACCCACCACCACAGGTGCTTATGCTACCCCCCGAAGGGTGGCCTCGTGTTTTAAAAAAATATACCTAAGGTATCTTATATGTAATCAGTTAGGTATTACCTAGAACACCGCATTCTATTTCCATAGCTGTCCTTCTTAACTTTGCATACCTAGCTCTGACAACTTTATTTATTTACCCGACCCAAGAGTCGGAACCTAAATATCGCCAGCAAGAAGCCAATTCAATTTACGAAACACCCAGCGATTCTTCTACGCTTAAAACTAGATCTTGCCGACCAAGAAATACTGCTATCCTGTCCATTATGCCCGCTGCTACCGATGGCTCAATAAACGCGCCGAGTGAGACTTCAACCTCGACACAAGCTGGGCAAGGCCGCGGCAGAGGAGAACGGAACTCGAGGGGTAGGGGTAGGGGGCGCGGACGAGGTGATGGAAGTTCTAGGGGTGGGGGACAAGGCAGATCGCAACGTGGGAGAGGTAAGGGGATTAGCGCACCGGATGCCTCTACCTCATCATTTGCAACACCGCTTCCTCAAGGAGACTCAGGCATGGCAGCACCGCCCCCGTTACAATCCAGAAACCCCCCGACTATCACCGAAGCGAATGCCGATCAGGAAGATGCGGAGGCCGAAGTGTGCTTCATCTGCGCGAGCCCAGTTATCCACCAGTCTGTCGCTCCCTGTAACCATAGAACATGTCACATATGTTCTCTGCGGATGAGGGCGCTATACAAGAATAAAGAATGCGCGCATTGCAGGGTATGGATCGTCCCACCATTGCGATGACGGCCCAACTGTGTAGAATACTGAAAACTGACATGTTATATCGCATTCGCAGACACTTGCACCATTCGTTGTTTTCACAGACGATGCGATAAAAAGATATCAAGACTACTCCGACATCGACATTACTAGTACCGACGATAATATCGGGATCCGGTACACGAAGGAAGATATCGTCGGGGATACTGTTTTACTTCTGCGCTATAATTGCCCAGATGACTCTTGCGACTTTGCCGGCCTTGGCTGGCCGGACCTGCACCGACACGTTCGTACGACTCACCACAAGAAGATGTGCGACTTGTGTACAAGAAACAAGAAAGTATTTACGCATGAGCACGAGCTATTCACAGACAAGGAGTTGGAGAGGCACATGCGACACGGAGACGATCGTCCTGGTGCGGTGGACCAGACGGGATTTAAGGGACATCCGCTCTGTGCATTCTGCGGCCAGAGGTTCTACGACGACGACAAGCTCTACGAGCATTGCCGGAGCAAGCATGAACGTTGCTTTCTTTGCGACCGACAAGATCCTAGACAGCCTCATTACTACCGGGACTATAATGCGCTAGAAGAACACTTCAAAAAGGATCATTTCCTATGCCTCGACCGCGAGTGTCTGGAGAAGAAATTCGTTGTCTTTGACTCCGAGATGGACCTGAAAGCGCATCAGCTGAGCGAGCACGGGAATTCCTTGTCTAAAGATGTGCGACGCGATGCTCGTCTAGTGGACCTTTCCAGCTTCGATTATCGGCAGCCTTACCAACAAAGACGAGGTGGCGGTTCCGGCCGGGAAAGAGATGGAGAGAGGGAGAGGCGTGGAAGAGGTCGTGATCCGAACGCAGATCCTCTTCCAGTCAGCTCGGCACAACCTCTTCGGCGAGACGAGCTTGCTTTCCAGAGGCAAATGGCTATACATTCTTCGCAGTCCATTTCCAACCGGACGTTTGGTGGCCAGCTATCAGCGACGCCCTCTTCAAATAATGTTACTCCCTCCGCCCAAGCAAGTGAGCAAGCGACAAGACCGCCCAACTCTTCTGTCTCAACTGCTACAGCGCCGTCTGTTGAGATGGAAGGGCTAAGCTTGACGGATCCGAATCTGTCACAAGAAGATCGCGTTCGACTTCTCCGGCACTCTGCCGTAATTGAACGGGCCTCGAACCTACTGCAGAATGATCGGCACAAGATTGCGACCTTTCGTAATCAAATATCTTCTTATAGACAAGGTAAGCTGTCAGCTGCGGCGCTTGTAGACGCCCTCTTTTCTCTATTTGCCGATACCTCGTCTTCCCCTCTCGGTACGCTTGTCCGAGAGGTTGCGGATCTTTTCGAGGATAAGAATAAGGGAGATGCTTTACGAAAGGCATGGAATGATTGGAGAGCCATCAATGAAGATTACCCAACTCTGCCAGGCTTGAGCGGTATGCATGGTGCAACATCTTCGAACACCGGCTGGGCAGCCGCTGCCTCCAGCTCGCCTCTTGCGGCCGCCACGGCGCCATCTCAAAGGCACACAACCCGAGTTCTTAAACTCAAAAGCTCGACACAACAATCACGACGGTCGAATGCAGAACAGTCTTCAAGTGTGTTCTCTAGCTCAAGTTCATCACGCCATCCACCGTCGACGTCAACAGCAGCCTCATTCCCTGCCTTACCAAAAAGTAATGCGAGCGTGGGCAACACATCGCGGTCGACGACAACACCACATTGGGCTTCTAGCACAAGCTCCCAAACCCCGACTAGAACGCCGAAGCCTGGCAATCGGGATGAAGCCTTTCCCGCTTTGCCCACAGCGCCAAAGCCCACTACAACAATATTCGGCTACGGGACAGGGAGCGTACGGCGGGATGCTGGTGGGCCGAGAAATACGGGCTTCGCGTGGGGGGCATCTGGCGGAGATGCATCCACGCAAAATGTCGATAATGCAGGCGGAGAGGGAGAAGATAATACTGGAAAGGGGAAGAAGGGAAACAAAGGCCGGAAGAAAGTGTTGGTACAATGGGGCTAACGGACAATTTGAGAATATAGCTGAGTACTTAGCTATGTCTTTATAACTGTTTACAGCTTACGGCACGGGCTTTGCAATTCGCTTTAAGCATTGTTATTATCATACCTAGTAAGGTCAAATGATTAAATTTACCAAGTGCTTAAGGTGTAAGGATAGGACTTATATAGGTAAGGTATGTACCTACCTAGGTACGTAGCCCAAGAGCCTTTCCATGTTGCTCACATATAAGGTAGCTAAGTACGTCCACATAACTCTTGTTTCCTCCATATTTCCTTTAATACCCATGCTTGGCGATAGCCCTCCGGGGGTGATGAAGTAAAGGCCAGAAGGCTCTAGCTTGTTCCTCAGTTATGCAGGCTTGCCCTAAGGCAGCGTGATCCTGCCCTTACTACTCCGACTGATCTTGTTCTTCCAATTCGTATAGGGTTTCTAAGCCCCGTTTTAACATCTCCAGCCCTTCTAGACGAAGGAGCTCTTGTTGTCGCCGTAATTGACGGATTCTAGACAGGGATTCGTTTATCGAGGACTCAATGAGAGAAAGATCCTTTTGAAGCTTTAAGAGGTTATTTTGAACCAGGTGTTCTTGGGCTTTTAATCGCCGCTCCTCTTTGCTCAGACAATTAAGGGAGCTGAGAGGAACATCCGAATAGTCGCAACCCGATGCTTTGACTCGAACATCTTGCTAGATACCTTTGGAGCCCTCGTTTTTCGCAGTGGAAGCACGGCATGATTTCGCACTCAACACCAACTTCTTTAATTCGGCCAGCGAGGGTTGATCGTTCGAGAACGCGTTCTCGGCCTGGACTAGGTGGGCTAGACGGTTTCGAGGATTTCTCTACTTAGTTGGATATAATCAGCGTGTGCTGCTAGACGGAGACAAGTGTCACGAGGCTGAGGCTTGGTTTTAAGGTAACAACATTCATATTGATATCTAAGAGATTTAGGATGTGTAAACCTTAAGATAACTTAGATTGACAAATGACGATTCTATCTAGCTGGCTATCAGGCTTAGTTTTATACTCGAATCATCAGTATGCTCTACCCTCGCTCTTTAGTTACTCTGCTTAATGACGACGACGACGACGACGACGACGATGATGATGATTAAGACCAAGACCCGGGTCTAGACAACGATCCGGACCAGGATCAGGATTAAGACGGCGAGCTGGGGGAGGAACTGGAGGGGAAACAGGAAAAGGATCTAGAAAGGAAGAAAAGGAGCAGGAAAAAGAAGAGGAAGCTGAGGAGGAGGATGGGGGCGATGGGGACGATTCCGACGATTGGGAATTCGTTAGCTTTGATGACTGACCGCTGCGTCTCCGTTCTGGGGCTATGGCCTTGCCGTGGTGGCAATAAGGGTGTTTGTCCCCGTTCGTCTCCATTGGTATTTTACCTCATTCTTTTTCTTCTTGAGCTCCTGCGTCCTCTCATTCTCTGCAAGGCTGATCGCCAGGTTGTACATAGGCAGTAGCTTTCGCTTAAGAAGCTATCCTGTAATTATCCCCATTTCCTCAAGGTCTTCCATTGCTTTTACGTAGCCACGATGTAACCGTAGCGCTTTAGGGCCGAGCTTATTATACAGCTTCTCTCTTCATTTCCTGAACCTTAGGCATTCCATGATTACGTGATATGCCATAAAATGTTTTTTTTTTCCGTACGCGTTTAAAAAAAAAAGTTTTGCCACTAAGCGCTTATTAGGTACACCCAGTACAGAAGGTATGTACATCCTTACCACCTATTTTCAATTAATTCAATTACACCACAACGTCTTACCTTAACCATTATATCCTATTCATTCTAAACATCCAGCATATGAAAATTATATCGTTATTTTCGCCTCAATTAGAGCGTTCAAATTATATACATTCATCCTATTTCATGGGGTATCTGAAAAGCTATTTGAAGATATATTCAATTGAATGTTATATCAAAAGGGCGCGCGACCGCAAAAGAGCCTCCCGCAAAGCCTCATCTAATTACATACCATATCTAACACATTAACCATTAATATATCCTATTTATTCCAAGTATGCAACGTATGAGAATTACATAGCTATATTCGCCTTAATTAAAGCTCTCTAATGATACTAATATCGATTAGATACATGCCGTATTTCAAAAGCTATTCGAGCGGGAAGGTAGATGCATCAGTAGTAGTAATAGTGGTGGTGGTGGTGGTAGGCGCCCCATTTTTCGCAAAACATTAACGTTCAATTGACTTTATCTTCAAATAGCTTTTGAAATGCGGCATGCATTTAATTGATATTCCATCATTCGAAAGCTCCAATTAAGGCGAAGCTAGCGATGCAAATTTTATATCCTGCATTGTGAGATTAAATGCGATATAATGATTAATGATTGATGTGTTTACCCCACGGTTAATCGTTTGCTGGCGCACATAACTGTTAGCAGCCGCTCGCAGATCTAAGCAAATGCCGTCGAATTTTTCCGAAGGTCTAATTAAAACCCGGTCAAATGCTCGGTGGCCTTGTACGGCAAAAAGTATATTACCCATTAATAAGAGACCATTGTGACCACTATGGATGGATATGCCTTTGTGAATACGCTGGACTTTTTCGATGAGAATTTCGACGCAGTCGGCAAGGTTTTTATTCGGGTTCTCGGCTTGTACAGAGTAAATGGTGGTAGTATGCTGGTCCATGAAGTACGTCTGATAGTTCTCAAAGGTATAAAAAAAGTCTTCCATCATTTTGATCATTTCGTTAAAAGTGTATTTACGATCGCCGTTTCTCGTAACAAGGTGATCGTAATAGTATTGCAAAGCCCTTCCTTTCAGCATAACGAAGATTGCGTCATCCCACTGATATTCACAGACACCAGCTTTATGGCAATGGTGTTTAAATACTTTTAGCTTCTCGTCCAGAAAATCGTACTTATCACCACCAAATTTGTACTCATCATTGTGGTATATTGTGACAAGGTTGACTAAGGCGTCGGCCAAAGGCGGGTAATATTGAGGGATTTCTCGTTGTCGTGCAATTTCGGCTGCTACGACAGGGTTGCATAGGCTGATGAGTTTCTTAGGCGCATATTGACGAATTTTAGCGATATCCTGAGCCTTTAACTGTGGCCACTCTTTCGCAGTAAGGATTTCATATAGCTTGAGGCTGAAGGTGCTTTTGCCTTTGGATATGTGTACACCGTGGTACATTAGGTGCTCGTATCCCATGCACTGTAGATATTGGTTCACGCCTTGAAAGTGGTTGACTGTCCAGCCTTCGAAGTCTTCTTTGAATCTCTCCCAGAGAGGTTCATCAAAGAGGCTATCGTCGTACATTTGAAAGCATTCAGCGAATACGGTGGTTAATGCCTCCTTCGGAATGCCTTCAACAGGTATTGACAAGCTTAGCACGGTACCAGCAAGGTCTTTATCCGTGTAATCTTTGAAAGCCTTCGGCATTTTAACAGGAAGTTAAACGATAACAATAGGTTCAAAATGAAGGAAAACAAAAAGAGTATGAAAATGACGAAACAAAAAAGGAAAGAGTAGTCTCTTCACAAAATCACGTAGCTGGTCTTAAATGTTTGTACAAGGCTTATATAAAAAAGAATTGTTTTTTTCGTGCGTGTTGCTTAGATCATAAAACAGCGATGCCCTATCCGCACTACCTACATTAGGTAGGTAGGTACCTAGTTCAATGCCCGAACTCAGGTCAGGTTGCTTGAGGGCCCCCTTGGGGCGCTACATTAATTCGAGTTTACTAGCCACGCAGCTTAGGTACAACCATCCTCCTCCAAGCTTTACCTGTGCCCGAACTTTATTACTCAAAATGGGACAATATAGAGATGCGGATTCAGAACCAGAAATTTCGCTTCCCTTAGGTCCCTATGCTCCGGGCTTCCACTCTAGTCGCCCTACAACTGGGTAGGCAAGCTATAGCAGCACCGGCCACAAGCAGTATGTCAGGGTCCATCCAAGCCTTCATGGACCTGTGCAATATTGGGACAAAAAGATTCTTGCCTTAGTCGGTGACAATGATCGGGGCAGATCACCCCGTCTCTTCAAATTTTGTGCCTTCCATCCCAAGACTCGGCGAGCTTCCGCTGGTCTCCTACCGTGTGGGTACTCAGTCCGCAAACCGGACCGACCTTGAGAACCAGGTTTGGTAACGCGTGAAAAGCTTTTTAATAAGATTGATTTGCTGTATAGCTTCTTTGATAACAGATGAGAGCAGAAGGACAAATAGGAACGCAGGAAGAGCAAGGAGGAACGAGAGAAGAAAGACAAGGAGGGGCGAGTGAAAGACCTAAGCGAACAAGATCATCAGCTTAAACGGGCCTATGATAGATACTACTCATACTCACAATTATTGCCGGAAATAAAAGGCGGGCATGGGCTAGGAACCCACAGGCGTACCGAGCTCGGTTGTTCGGGCGCTTGTTACTAGAGGACGTGGAGTACTGGGATTAAATTACGCTTCTCTCCGATCTTGACACGAATAAGAATGTCAAGGAAGAACCACTGCGTCCGTCGCGGGATTTGTATCTCTGCCTTAGGAGTCTCAATAACAATAATGAGGAAAGGCACTATCTATCCGACTATCCCCAAAAAACTCGACGCTTCGAGGACGTTAAAAGGGGCCAACTGCCGACGATAAAGCAACAGCCGAAAAGGAGCTTAAAAGGTCGCCTGAAGTCGGATATAAAAGTTCCGAACTACTCCTGTGCCGAACAACCGTACCCGATGCTAACCCGAGAATGTATCTTTTTGGGGTCAACAAGAAGATTATTAACGCTTGGTCTAGGACCACGTATTGTGAAACAAAGGAATTCAAGGGCGGGCTAGCCAATCTCAACGATTAGAGGAAAGAGTACGGTGAGAAGGAGACTACTACAGTAAGCAGTGTATAGAAAGAAGGTGGGCTAACCGCGACACTGGCTCCAACTCCGACTCGAGCTCCGACTTCGAATCTGACTGTCACGGTACTGTCCGTGAGGTCCTTATAGGTGGAGATAGCATCATCAACTCCTCGAGTTGACATCGATCTACCTTTTGGTAGTGTAGCGGTTTGATGGCTATCTTCCGAATCCTTACACCGACAATGAAGTGACAGACGGAGTGGCGTGGGTGAAGATATAGATGAGGGCTTCAAGTTATTCTTTTTGTGGGACATGAGACCATAGGCGGTTTCGAGAGGCAGCATACCCAAAGGCATGGACCTGCTGGTCGTTTATATATGAACAGTCTCTACCTAGCTAACACACTCATTAAAAATTGAAGCAGGAAACTTTAGTATTAAACCAATCTCGCCGACGTGACTTACCACTTCCCGTGACTGTCACTCCAAGTCCAGTAACCGTCTGTGGCGGCCGCCGGCTGCTCTTCGGTTGGTGGATCCGTCACGAAGCTTACCAGTGGTTCTTCGGCCAAGCCAAGTGACACAGGTGCTGGACCGTGGTCTTGCTGGTTGTCCTCTGGGTAGTGATACTCAGTAAGAGCAAGTCCCCCGTCGGTATCTTGGGGTGTATAGTCGCCAACATCAGCGGGCAAGATAGCTCATGGGCGTGTTGTGAGGTCATCTCATCCCATTCCAAATACGCTCCACTTGCTCCGCGGCTTGGTCCTTGCTCGCTGTTGGATCTGCTGCTATTTCTGCGCGACGATGAGGATTTGCGCTTCTTGCTGGTGGTGGTGGCAGAACCATCTGATGGTGTTTGGCGGGACTTCGCATGTTCCGCGGCATTGTTCCTGTTTTTCTTAAGGATTGTATCCAGTGCATCCCTAATCTGCGTTAAGCGTGTGTCCTTTCCCCAATCGAGAATGTTTCGAACCTGCTTGCGAAAGTTCTTGAAATGCTCTGGGTCTGATAGAAGGAATGCACCAACCCGTTAGAGGTAATAATTCAAATCATCTTCCTTCCACGATATATAGAGCTGGGCGGTATTGTTGTCTACAGCAAGGGAGTATGATAAATTGTCGATATGTTGCATGCTTGGATGCTTCGGGAGCGAAATATTTAGTTGGTCGACGGCGTTGAGACATGCTGATGCAGCACCTGCACACTGATTTGTAGCAACCCAGAGGTCGCCACAAGTACCCCCGGCAGCTTTGAATTCGATGGCGAAGAACGGAAACCTAAGGCATTGTGTTGTTGCTTCCGCAAACCGTGTATTTTGAGGATGTAGACTAGTTTGGGCAAAGAATTGTGGCTGAGTGAAGGCCCCATCCCCGAGTGCGCCAGAGTATTCGTAGAGTAGATCAGGTCTCGGGCCGAAAACCCTAAACAGGCTTTCGGGATTGTTGGGAATGAGATGAGAAGACATTAGGGATGACTTGGCACTTAGGTTGTTACGACGATAAGAAGGATGGCGAACGCTGGCAGTGCTGGAAGCAGAATCCTGTATTGCTCGGTATGAACTAGCCGGCGGCACCACAAATCCATTAGCGTCCCGTGTGCAGCCTATCTCCGGTGCCGATCTTGTGAGCTGTCTCGAAATGGGGACGTCGTCCGAATGGTGCAGATGGCTGTCCGACCGGCAGTGATTCTCTCGTTCCGATCCGATAGACTCAGCCACTCGAACACAAAGGTGTGGACGGATGCGGAACCGGGTGCCGGATGGACGGGTTCGACAAAATCTTTGAGGAATGAGGCGCATGGATGCTTGGGAAGGTTGGGCTTTGGCTGTTGTAGAGTTGCCTGCACGAGCTGCCCCATTAGTTGTGGACGTGTGTGGGTGACCGTTGTCGTACCTTGCCAGCCTGCTCTGCTTGCTTGTCATCAATTCCAGGCTGCTGCGCGTCCGGCCGTATCAATCGGGCTCTCTTTGCGGGCGACGGATCGTTCTCTGTCGCGTCCAGTCCCCTCTTACGAGCCTGCACGGGTGTCGTGTCTCTGGTGGGATCTCCGCTCTCTGGAGACTGCTCTCGGTCGCTCCGCGGAAGTTCTGTACCTGATGGGTTAACAGGTCTTCTCGGTCTCCGGGGACATCGATATGCGCACCTGTAATGCTACCTGCAACAGCGTCTAGCAGCGTTTCTTGCAAGGCCTTGGATAGTTGCACACGGGAGCGGTGGGTCCGTGCCTTGGAAACTCCGCTGGTCATGGCGAGGAACGTGCTGACGCACGCGGGGGGGATGGGATTTCTATCAGCGCTCAGGCTGGCCGGCGGAAGAGGCTTGCTGCGAACGGCGAGGTCGTTCGTCTCATCGCAACAAGTTGCAAAAGAATTGGATGGGTTAAGGTGATTTGGGACTCCTTTAGGTATGGAGGCGTAAGGGCGGCTAACAATTAGCTATCGGGCATCTACCGATGCTAACATATACCTTTAATATCTTGGCGAAAATTATCCTAATAAAAAGCTTATTTAATATAATATATAATCTTATAAACACTATGATAATTTACTATAACCTTATTGTAACATTTTTATAATATTTTTTAAAATAAAATAAAATATTTTAATTTAATATTTATTATATAATAAAAAATCATTTTTTAATTTATTTTTTATTAATTTTTATTACTTATTAAATTTTTTATTTTTATTTTTTTATAATATTTTATTTATTAATTAAAATAATTAAAACTTTTAAAAATTATATTAACATTTAATATAAAAATTATAATTTAAATTTTTTAAAACTTTTTAATAATATTTTTAATATAAAATACATTTTTATAAATTTTTTAATAAAGTATTTTAATTTATATTATAATATAAACTATAAGTTAATAATTTATATAAATTAATAATTTATAATTTTACGTTTTTTAATTAAAATTATTATAATTTAATTATAATATATTAAATTAATTAATTATATAATTAATTTTTATTATTAAAAGTTTTTATTTTAATTTAATATATTTTTTAAATTATAATTTATATTTTTATAAATATTATAATATTAAAATGCTTAATAATATTGTGACGAACCTACACTTAGGTCCGTTAGAGTGTAATAACAGGGGTCTTGATTTTAGGTAAATAGTAGCGATATGGGTCAAGTGTTAATAAAACGTTGAAAGTGTTCGTCAGGAAGGCTTGGAGTTTTCCCCCTTATATGGGTTAGATATAAGACTTAGATTGATAGCTGAGGAAAATGTAAATGAGTGTCTAGATACATGATGGTCTTAAATACCCGTGGACCTTCCCTATCCTTCGTTCCTGAGGTTATCGTGATCTTGGTGATCTTGGTGATCTTGTTGATCTCGCCAAGATCAACGAGATCAACCAGATCAACGAGATCACTACCCTCCATTAGGTTATCCGAGGTATAGCCGCTTGATCGTACGTTTCAAGAACCCCGCTTCCTTACAAGGTATGGTTCCCGTGCTGTTGGTTCGTAACATGCTTATGCTAAACTTTTTAATTAAAACATTATAAAATATTCGTAATATATAATAAACGTTAATTTAGTTAATAATATTAATAATAAGTTAAAATTATAGTAAATAATAAAAAACTTAAAAAGGTTAAATGATAAAGTAAATCGATAATCCATTATAAACTTTATATATATTTATAAGTAAAAGAAAATATACTTATATTACATGTATTATTATAAAGTTTTTTAAATTATTATAATAATAACTTTTTTAACTTTATTAATTTATGTTATTAAATTTTTAATAATACTAATTAATATTAATAAGTACGTACGTATAATATAAAGTAATAAATAAGTAAATTAAATAATAATAAAAGTGAAATTAATATATTAATAATATTTAAGGAAAAAAGAATTTATTTGAAGCTAATTAATAGTATAATATCCTTTTATATAATAATAGTAAATACATTATTTTTCCTTTTAATATCAGCGATAAAGCACTTTATCCCCGATAAAGTGCTTACGCGTTAATGTTATACAACCACCATAAATTAAATAATAATAAAAGTAAAATTAGTATATTAATAATATTTAAAAAAGGAAAAATTTATTTAAGGTTAATTAACAATATAATATCCTTTTATACAGTAATAATAAATACATTATTCTTTTTTCTAATATCGGCGATAAGGCATTTTATCTTTAATAAAGTGCTTATGTGTTAATATTATACAACTATTAAAAACGTTAAAATATTTATTAAAAAAGCTTAAAATTTTTCCATTTATACAAATTAAATATAAGATTTAAATTAATAGTTAAAAAAATGTAAATAAATAATTAAATATATAATAATTTAAATATACTCGTGAACTTTTTTACTTATAAATCTTATTAAAATCCATAAAATTTATAAAATCCATAAAATCTTTAAAAATAATAAAATTTATAAGATTTTAATAAAAAAATACATAAAATCCATTTATCCGAGGTTTAACCGAAACGTTATTAATTAACACCCCCGTTTTTATACTAGGTATAATTTCGTTATTTGTTAGTTTATAATCTTTCCGAGGTACGGCGCGGGAGGGCCTAGGTACCCTCCTTCAGGTACCCACCGGGTAGGTTCCGGTGCCGAACACCCGTCCGAGGCTTCCCGGGCG